>NW_027271153.1:2200000-2317500 GCF_040938485.1 Diadema antillarum | reverse complement strand
TTTATAAAGAAAGTGTGTGACTGTGTGTGTGTGTGTTTGTGTGTGTGTGTGTGCACATATGATGTGAAGACATTTACAAATGTCCTAGGTATTCCATTATGGGATTTGAGTACATTCTATTCTATGATCTGATTGAGTAAGCTAGCTAGAAGTAAACCAAACCTCTCAACTGCATAATGACAACTGCATAATGACAACTGCATAATGACAGCCTAATCTTGCCAGCAGTATTCCGCATTCAAATACTGATTTTTATTACTTTCTAAAAGACCAGAATCAGCAGTCTCTTTTTTTTTGAACCTGTCATTGAAGAAGAAATCAAAGATATCGTGCAAAACTTGAACACTAAGAAAAGCTCTGGATGTGATGGAATCACCAATTTTCTCCTTAAAAACATCATTAATGAAATAGTTATACCATTAACACACATTTTTAATTTATCGTTATCTACTGGCATAGTTCCACAAAAAATGAAAATAGCTAAAATAGTACCAATTTTTTAAAAAGGACAAAAAGAATCTGTGACAAATTATCGCCCTATATCTTTGTTAACTTCATTTTCAAAACTTCTTGAAAGGTTGGTATATACGCGCACACACAAATTTCTCGAAAAGTGTGAAGTTTTTTGTAACTCCCAGTTTGGTTTTAGGAAAAACCACAGTACGACCCATGCCTTACTCACCTTTATCCATAAAGTTGCTCATGCTGTAGATGATGTCTCCCACACTATTGGAGTTTTTCTTGATTTTTCGAAGGCCTTCGACACAATTGACCACGATATTTTGATTTACAAGCTACGACATTATGGTATACGTGGGAAGGCTTTGGACTGGTTTCGAGATTATTTATCAAACAGAAAACAATTTGTGAGTATAAATGGCCGTGATTCCCAGTTAAAGTTAATTTCATGTGGTGTTCCACAGGGCTCCTTACTAGGCCCACTATTGTTCGTTTTGTACATTAACGATCTTCCTAGTTCCTCGCCAATTCTTTCCTTTATATGTTTTGCTGACGACTCCAATCTGTTTTTTACACACAGAGGTCCTTATACTCTTGTTAACACAGTGAATAAAGAACTTAAATCTGTGCAATCTTGGATATACGCCAACAAATTGTCACTTAATATTGATAAAACTCATTGTATGCTTTTTAGCAATAGTCTTAAAACCCTTCCTTTTCATATTAAGTTTAATGAAACTGAATTAAATCAAGTCAGTAGTATAAAATTTTTAGGGCTTTTTATTGATAGTGATTTATCTTGGAAATCCCACGTTAGTTATTTAAGTAATATTCTTTCTAAAAATACGGGTGTTCTTAATAAACTTAAGAGTGTTTTTCCAAGTCAAATTCTGCTTAATCTTTATTCTACTTTGATTACTCCGTACCTAAATTATGGTATTCTTGTGTGGGGGAATGCAACTAGAAATCTTCTTGATATACTGTGCCGTATTCAAAAACGTGCCATCAGAAATATCAACCATGTCGGATATTTGTCCCACACGAACGATTTATTTTTGAAAAATAAAATACTGAAAATATCAGATCTGTTCAGTTACAAGGTCGGCATATTTATGTACAAATTTTCTGCCAACGAGTTACCGGATGTTTTTACTAGCATGTTCAGAAAAAAAAAAAACTATTTGATTCATAATTATCCTATCCGCCAAAGTGACGCATTTCACCTTCCACGTACTCGAACAATTTTCGCTAAAAAAACGATAATGTATACGGGCCCTAGATACTGGAATGACCTCTCCCCCGAAATAACAAGCTGCTCGTCTTTATATTCCTTTAAACGTAAATTAAAAGAGTTTTTATTGAGTGCATATTTTGCAGACACTGAACAGTCGTAATGTCTTATGTAATACTGTGGTATGTTATTGTCCAATCAAACATTTTGTCAACACGTTGCAGATTCCATTTAGGGTCTTGCCATCGGGCTCTCTGAATTCATCATTAGCAATTCCACATTCTACTTCGTTTCCCTCTCTTCCTCTTTCCCTCTGCCCCTCTCTAACCTTCTATGCAGAGCTTGACGGCAGGCACCAAATGGCTTAATAGTTGTACATGTTACTTTTTGTGTCTTACTGATCATATCCTGGTGAAAGTTTTAATGCAACAATAGTTTATAGTATATATACCAAAGTAGGCTGTATAATAATGATGGCTCGGTCACAGTAACTTCATATTAATGTATAGTTTGTTTGTTTTTCTTCTTCTTCTTTTTCTTCTTCGTTTTTATTACATAAAATTTGGCAACCTTACATCATCATTCTGGTCTTATCTTCTATCCGTTCTCCGTTTCTTTTTCACAAACACTGATTACTCGGGGCTTACAGCCAAACAAGCTTGCTTTCATGTAGGTCCCGTCATACTTCTCTTTGATCAACCCCATTTCGATTTCGATTTTGACCAGTTATCATTACATGTAATTACTGTGTTATCACCATGTATATTGTTTGTTTTCTGCACATTGTTCACAAGGTAAAAGAACTTGTCTGGTTTCTGTAGTAATGTTCATAAATGAGAAGTATGAAAATAAATGAATTGAAATTGAATATCATTTCGGCTTGTAATTGATCTATCCCAACATGAGAAGCCGCCGTTAGGCTATTCAGAAAGATAGAGATAGAGAGAGAAACAAACAAAACAAAAAACAAAACAAAACAAAACGGGATTGCGTGGAGGAGGAAAGACGAACACAATAAAAGAAAAAGAAAAAAACACTCTTACTATGGCAACGGTCAAAAAGGTGGTGCAGGTGGCGTATTATGCGCGGGTCGCTGGCGAACGTAATATATTATTCTCAAAGACGAAAGAAGAAGAAGAAGAAGAAGAAGAAGAAGAAGAAGAAAACAAGATGCATTCCATCTGGGCTTTACAGCTACGCAGACAGCGCGCGGTCTTATTGTGATGATCATGTGATTGAGTGTCAGGTGATCCCCGTAACCTATTTCTGTCACACTCCGTCCAGGATGACTGACTTTAGGCCTTCCTTATTCTAAATGTAAGGACCTCAAAAGAGCAAAATATCACAGAGAGAGAGAGAGAGAGAGAGAGATAGAGAGGGAGAGAGAATTTTGGTGGTATATAGGGGAAAAAGCTGTCGAACGTAATTACAGTGTATTCATCACACTATCAATAGCATACTAATCACTTCTAGAACCATCGCGACAATTCATCATAGTATACTTGTTTTGGAGGCAACGGCCATCGTTTGGAAGACTTACTTTAGAATGCAAGTTAGATATCAAATCACATACTATCATTAATTTCCCAGAAACTGTCTTTCTTCTTTCTGTTTATATATATATACATGTATATATATATATATATATATATATATATATATATATATATATATACATATACATATATATATTGAAAGAAATTGGACTGAGGCGGGACGTTGCTCTCGATCTTAGTCTCCCTTTTATTTGTCAAGCTTTCGGCCCGTCATTATGCCTTCGTCAGGACCTACCAACATAATAATTATTATATGAATAACCTGATGTGTCATATAATATATAATGCAATTTCATATACAATGTATTACCAATCTTCTAAATCATTTCCTTTATATACACAAATCAATCATTCAATTCAATACAAATATCCAATCTAACCTCAAATCATCATCAGAATAACATTATGTCCAAAAAATATATAAATAGATTCTTATATTATAATACTGCCATATAATAATCATATTGTCATATAATTCTTAGCATGATGATCACAAACAGAATCATATACATATATATCATATCCATATGTCTATTTGCATTATATTGTATTGTATGTGAATATGTATATAATTATGTGCGTATGTATGTGGGTGTGTGTGTGCGTATGTGGATGTATACATATACGCAATGCAAATAGACATATGGCAGCATTATGATATAAGAATCTATTTATATATATTTTTTTTGGACATGTGATGTTATTCTGATGATGATTTGAGGTTAGATTGGATATTTGTATTGAATTGAATGATTGATTTGTGTATATAAAGGAAATGATTTAGAAGATTGGTAATACATTGTATATGAAATTGCATTATATATTATATGACACATCATGTTATTCATATAATAATTATTCTGTTGGTAGGTCCTGACGAAGGCCTAATGACGGGCCGAAAGCTTGACAAATAAAAGGGAGACTAAGATCGAGAGCAACGTCCAGCCTCAGTCCAATTTCTTTCAATATATATGCCATCAAAAATGCGGCACCGCGCATGTTCGGGACCCAGGGAACTATCTCTCACATTATTTATATATATATATATATATATATATATATATATATATATATATATATATATATATATATATATATATATATATATTGAAATTCGTGTTGAGTGAAAACAGAGAAGTCATAAGTATCTTCTCTCGTCATTGATACTGCTTTTATTCCCTCCTGGTTGGATAAGTTGTTTGTTTTTTTTCTCTCTCTCCCTTGCCCTTATACGTGCTCAAGAGATTCCTTCTCTCTCAAAGCTTTTTGTTTTTGTTTTTTTTTTACACATAAATAAAGCACAAGGATGAATTTTTGAATGAAGGGAAATGAGGGAAGAGAACATATTTGAGAGACTGCGTGAGACAAAGATATATCGAGGTGGAAATACACAGAGGGAGAGAGGGGGAGGGAGAGAAAATTATAATTAGTCAAAATGTGACAATGCGCGTTATTTTCGTCGCTCAATTTTGCCCAACTGAGCTAGCTGCGGGCATCCAGGTCCCTAATAATGAAAAACAGCAACAAAATCAAGGTCAATCTTTCAATAACCATTCTCTTGCTTCATGGGCTCATACGCTTGACCGAAAGACGTCGGTGTTTGTCGACCTGATCAGCGGCAGAGTAGAATAAAGGCCGCAGTATATATATATATATATATATATATATATATATATATATATATATATATATAATATATATATATATACATATATGATTTGATTCAAGCAGACTAAATGCAATTATGAATTCTCTGAGCTGTCGACTTAATTAGGCGTTTGTTTGAATGACCTTTCATGTTAGAAGGGGGCGATAGCTCAATGGGGTGGGGGAAAGATGGAATATTATATGTCTGCCTGCCTCATACCAACTACGTATGAATGCAGAAACTGTTCAGTAGTCAACAAATCAGATTTTGTTTGCCTAAGGAAACCAACAAGAAAAAAAAAAGAAATGCACTTTAGGATAAGGAGATAATTTGTCTGCTCATATTATGTTTAGCTAATTACGTCAGAGACTTTGCTACAGCGCTTAAAGCCCGGGGAGTAGAAATTCCACGCTGTTTTATACTCTCCCCCTCCCCCCCCCCCCCCCTAAAAAGAAGGTTAAAGATGTGTTTGGATCGTGCTTGTAAAAGGTTACAATATCATGACGCCTTATCCATATCCATCAATGTCCATGGGGACTCTCTGAACAAAATAATAGTTCTTGGCTACAGACCCTCTTTTTGTGAAATCAATAAGTGAGAGTTAGTATTAAACTCGTCAGTTTTTTTTACCAAGCTCAAACTGAAAATGATAAGAAAATGGTAATATCAAAGAAGAAAAAGGATCCATTTCTCACTTTCAAGTTGCCCTTGAGATGCGAAAACAAGCTCAGTTATTTTGCTGTAATCACTCTTAGGTTGTGTTTGCGACAAAATGGTTTCTAGCTTCGTGACAGAACAACGGTTCATGACGCCGTGCGGAAATTTCACCCTGGATCAAATTATTCACACTTAGTACGTGATAGACAGTCAGCGTCATATTTGGCAATACATTTTGAGCAATAAACACGTTTTCCTTGGAGACCAACGACGTAAATTCGACTCAATGAAACATAAAGTTGGAAAGCGGGTACGTAAAACTTTATGGGAAGAAAATGATATATCCTTGTTACAAAGAGGCTTGGGAATGTGTAGCTCGTTGTATTAACTAATTCATTCGATCTGACTCTCCTGTTTCGTTATTTTCGTTTTATCACTACTTTCGTTTTTCTCGATAGGGGCACTCCATCCACCCCACCCCCACCCCATTTGCGTTAATCCCATTCACATGAGTATAGGGGTGGACGATTATGGAAAGCCTGGCGTGGTGCGCACGGATACTCGCTTCAGTGAGCTTCGCAAACTAGAGTCACGCATCGGGGGGAGTAGTGCGATCCCATCTTTGGAAACAAGGTTTTATTAATAATGGACTCTCAGAGCCATCAACTTGATTAAAGCAGTCCTTGAATAAAATGTCATTTTGACACAGTACTCTATTGATTTTGACAACCACGACCTTCCCCGTATAGTTCTCTTGCAATTTGAATGTTGTTGTACTGAAGAGTCTACGCAGCAATTAAAAATCATATCATCCAGTGTAAAATTCAGATAAATCAAGTCACACCATATACAACGAGGGGAAAAATCCCAATAGAAAGTCTTGATCTTATTAATGATTTTTGTAAAGTCATTCCTATGCCTTTCCAATACCTGAAATTTGATGCTGGTATTCGGACAAAAGATGTTGACTGCGATAAATATGACAGAAATGGTTAGAAGTACCTATTTATTTCAATATGAATTATCATTTGGAAATATGAGATCGATCGAGACTGAAGTATCATAAATTGAAATAAAATAAACACCAAACCCAGCCGTCTTTACTTATTTAAGTCAATATATCGACGGCACCAAATATATTAGCTCACGCTTGATGATTCGTTAAAGTCAAATCGTCCAGAGACTAACGCGTAATGTGTTCACACCCACGCGCATCCCACTTCTATTGACATAGTGGTCGCAAGAATTTCCAAAGCACCATATACGGAGTAGATGCAGACTGAGGCGCCGGGAAATGTGTGTCACTGCCAACTTTGACCTGTGACCTTTGAATGTGACGCTATTTAGATCTAACCCTCCCCCCCCCCCCCCCACACACACACATCCTTTTGGGGTTTTTGGCGTCTCTGGCCTTGAGGGTCCCAGCAGAATGACACAAGCACGGCATGAAACATCCGGACACGCCGCCTCGCATTAATTGATTCAGTTAGGCATCTCCTTTTAACGCATGATTTGCATGAGGAGAGATCGATTCTGTCGAAGTAAAAGCCAAGAAAAAAAAAGAGAAAAAGAAAGAAAAACCCAACACAGACAAATTGTCGTGTGAATTATCAAGTTGTGTGCCAGTCTGTCTCTGTGAAGTATGTCTTTATGTTTATGAGGTCTAATCTCATAGGATTATGCGTCTATACGTGAATCTTTCCATAATATATGATCTACTCGGTTCTTCAAATTAGCAGAAGTCCTGGAGTGGATATATCTGTATATCTATATTTATCTCTCTCTCTCCCTCTCTCTTTGCATATATATATATATATATATATATATATATATATATATATATATACATATATATATGTATATATATATGTATATATATATATATATACATATATAAATATATACATATAAAGAGAGGAAGAGAATCATATACTCTTCCCATCAACAACACTCAAGAAACAGGCAAAATAAGGAAACGTTATGCATGAGATACGCGTAATGTTCTGATGCATGTGTGTATAAGTAAACGTGTAGTGTATAGATAAATCCGACTTCAGAGCACTGTAAGTGATGGCGGCCATAACTGGGGGGCTTCCAAAGAGAACAAAAGCACTTTCAAAAGGTTATGCAATGAGCAAGGTGCTTTAATATATCAGTGCATAAAAATTATCTTTTGTTAGGCATACTTGAAGCCCCCAGTTGGAAACTACCATGAATAAGAAAAAAAAAAACAGTACCCAAACCGACTTGGTCGATACTATGTAAAATAGAAGAGCTTGGATTGCGTATATGAGTGTGTTCACTGACGTTGTCATCGATAACATTGGAGACTGTAACACGTTGTGTACACAGACCGATTTACTGAAGACGCCTCGTAAATGTGTTTTCTTCTTTTCTACGCAATGCAATTCATGTAAAAAAAAAGGCAGAAAAATGCGTACAAAGAAATACTAAAACGAAGTAGAAACAAACAAGTCAAACAAAAATGCTCGAGGGCAATGACACGAGAATGGACAAATGAATGTCCTTGTTGGACATCCCGACAGATAATGGATTGAGGTACAGCGGAGTAATAGCTGATAGGATGATAATCGTCATTTCTGGGTTCCTTCTTCAAGACAAACATTAGTGAAAGGATCCGAGGTTAGATCAACCGAAGGCGTCTGTACTTTTTTTCTGTACTGTGTCGTTATGGTTGTCTTAGCACAAACATGGTCCAGGTGAGCACGCGCGAACCCTCCCCCCCCCCCCCAAAAAAAAAGCAAGCAAACAAAGAAACAAACAAAACAAAACAAACAAGCGAAACAAAGCAAAAGCCGAACACTTGAAGCCCTCGATGGGGCAAGAGTCGATTTCAAAAGCGATATTCCAACGTTTAATTCGTAAAGGGTTTATACTTTCTGTTAAGACGCCATTAGTTTTACCATCCATTGTTCCTGCCCAGACAATGGTTACTTTCCCTGAAAAAGGGTTGGAATGAATGATTTTGCGACGTCCTTAACATGTGGTTCTTATACTATCGCGGAAAGGAATGAAGAAAGGGGGAGGGGGCGCCGAGGTAAGTCACGTGGTATGAAGCGGGGAAGCTATCGTCTGGCTTGCAGGCGGAATCGATACTGAAATGTCGCCAGCTGTAACCTGTTGCCACATTCGGCGGGAAACAGTCGACATGGTTTTGCAGGCCATTACATAGCCATCCTTGGCAAGCCCCTCGTTTAAAAGTCCACTAAAAGGCGTCTAAATCTTTTTATCATCCGAGTATGACTTTCAGCTTTACGAGTTCCACATCTTACCAAGATGGCTGTTGAGACTGTTAAGAGCGGTTGTTATACAGCAGAGTTCATCCTCACATCTGATTGGTAGAGGCTCCGTTGTTGCCATGGTTGCTGCAATGGGTGCGACTCGATATTGACTAAGGGGAAGAGGGAAAAGGAAACAGTTTTTATGGATGGCGGGTGGAATCAAGCTGCCTATGATTCTAAGAAAAAGGAACGGTGATGTCTGTTGATCTTTGAATTATTCATAATTTCTGTGGATTATATTTACCTTTCTCAAGCCCACCCCCCCCCCACACACACACACTAAAAACAGAGACGATCGCAGCACGGTAAACGTGAAGTTGAAAATGTGAGGTGTTCATGTTTGTCACACTACCTCTGAATTTTAAGTTCAAGGGTTGATGTCTATTCATCGTTGAGTTAGTCATAATTTCTCATAATGCTCGTAATTGTGTGCCTTCGCTGAAAGAACAACACACCGAAAAAAGCAGACGACCGCAGCACAGTAAATGTGAAGGTGTCATTCAAGCTGTGATAATTTGCTTTTCTCTGAACTTCCATCGATAACACTTACACGATTGCTATACTGATATGACCTCGATTTGATCGGCACTAGAATATGCCACTTGAATAAAAAAGAGAGTATCAGTTCGCAAGTCGATATCTAGCATTGGAGGTGTATTATCAAGTATTCTGCGTGTTATGTTACCTTATAGAAACGCCAGTTTGTTGGTAAATTCAACAAGACAATACAACCTAAACTCTTGAGAGGTCAGTTACGACGTTCTGTGATTGATTGTTCCGACCTTGTAAGCAACAGTCCCAAATCCGAATCTCATTTATGCCATCTTTCCTGTGAAAACAGATCTTTAAATTGGGATGCATTCCTTTTTCTTTATTGAAGATCTTTTTCGTTATTATTTCTTTCCACTTCGAAGTAACCGCAGTCAAATACGGAATCAAATAACGCACGATTTATTCGTACAATTACGCCCCGTAGAAAAGTCAGTCTTCATCACTGGAAGCGTCAGTCAATTTGCATGTAAACGACGCCAATAACAGGACTTGTTAAAGCCCACTTGATAAGTGGCATTGGGTTTGAACTGTCATAGCCGTATCCTGTTCCAGGTAATAACAAATTCTTTCATATACTCAACTGTGACGCTTAGCTTTGTCCTCACTTTACGTTCACCGAGAATATAACACACATTCATTCACATTATGAGTCACACACAAGAGACAGAGAGAGAAAGAGAGGGAGAGAGAGAAAAAAAAGTAGATATAGATACAATGTCGATAGCTCTATACTGTAAAACGAGGAATGTTCGCGTGCATCTTAATTTCACGAATTTCGCGAGAGCCAAGATTCGCAAAATTAGAATGCACACGAAAGTTCTTGTCTACACGGCATGCATTGAATGCCAGTGGCAATTTGCAAAAAGAAAAATTATGCCGCGAATAAATTATGATGTTTTAATAGATACAAATTTCTGTACGTAGATGGTTATAGAGAGGGGTAGATGGAGAAAGATATAAAGAGAGTATGTCAAAAAAGACCTGATAGAGGGCGTGGGGAAGAAGCATGTTATTTCACTCAAGAATTCATGGTGTGCAATCAACAGTGCGGAATCCAGTGATTCACCTTTAGCTTTTCGTGCAAATTGTGCAAAGAGAAACTATTTTGTTTGTGATTTGCTGCATTATCTGATTTTATGCTATGGTTGCACGTGGCACACTTTGAAAAAGGATGTAGATTTTCTTCCTGCTCTTTAATCATTTTATCTTAGCTTAGGTTACCATTCCAAAATTTGCCTAGGCTGGCAAATATCAATGTCATCAATGACTTAATTTAATGAATTCTTGCTGTGAGTCAGATAACTCACAAATGAATAAAAACGAAATAACCAACTAACCAACCAACCAACCAACCAACCAACCGACCAACCAACCAACCAACCAACCAACCAACCAACCTACCAACCAACCGACCAACCAACCAACCAACCAAACAAGCAAACAACCAAACAAGCAAACAAACAAATTTTGATGGACGAGCACTCCAAGCAAACGGGAAGTAGGCGTGTAGGCGCTGAAAGTATAGACTATGCACCTCTCCGTATGCGCTCTATATAAATGAATGAATGGATGAATGATCCTTGAGGAAAGATGATATTTTGGTCCGTTTCTCTGTGTCTTGGGGTAAGGATCAGATGACAAGTTCATCAGTCTCAGATGTGAAATCGGAAGCTAATCGTAGAAGGGAAAAAATATTCAGTGAGACCTATACTGACCTAAACCCTGTCGCTTCTTTCACACCTGGCAGCGGGATAGCAGTTTTATGAAATTCTACTGTCATCTAGGCTGTAAGTTCACTTTTACTCTATACTCCTCCAAATTTATTCTTACATACAAAGTAAGGACATGTACATCTTCACAAATCTATTGTTTCGTAAACATATTTGATTATCATCAATTGTTATCATCACGCACTGCTTCATACGACAAAGATATTTCTCTTACTGATAAAATTACAGACTTACATAAAATATTCCATTCATCTTTATCAATGATTATAATTTTTTCCGTTTTTAAATCTTGTTCATGACGATTGCAAGGAAGTTGCGTAATGTGATCCCTGAGGGCCCCCTTTCTTTTCTCCCGCTTCCATACTGATCATTGAAAAAAAAAATTAAATGTGACATTTTGCCCAAGGTAAAAACCCTAATGAAATATTCATGATCTTCTTTTTTCAATTCTCTGACAATTATTTTTTTTTCCTCAATGAGCCTGTATTATGCATCAAGTTTGGGTGCACCTGTTATGTGTAATATGATATATGCGTGTAGTCTGAACCTATTTTCTTTTTCTCTCTCTCTTTCTCCATTATTCAAACCCCGTGAAGGAATACTCTTCCCTGAATTGCAAATGACACATTATTGAGGCATCGATGCATAATTCAACATTCGTGTTCGCAGTTAATACCTCGGTGAAAGCGACCCACCATCCAATAGCCACCCCATCACCTTCATTACCCCCCCCCCCCTCCCCCTCCCCACCGTCATCGAGGGAAGCAGAAGTGTATTATACCGGCCAGTAATACAAGAAACCTGTATAATTATTAATTCAGCTGTATTAATAACCTGGTCGGATCAAGGGTAGGGTATCACACAGACGAAACAAAGACAACGAAAACCAGTCCGAATTTGGGTTGCTTAGAAACTCTGAAATTTAATTTGATTCATGCCTATGGCGTACACTATGATTCTTTAATGGGGGAAAAAACAACAACAATATTCTAAGTGAGCTGCACTAGCATTATGCTAGTTTTGAATGATGAAACGTGTCTGCTCATTCAATATTACGTTGGAAGTCTTCCCCGTTCGAGCACTGTTCTAATGCAATGCGAAATTGGATGTTATTGATAATTCCACGCCAGATATATAGTGTGTATTGCAGGGGGAAGAAAGGCTGAGGGCTGTGCACTTTTCTCGTTTCTTTTAAAGGGGTAATAATTAATAGACTTGCGAGACAATGTGCAAATGAAGCCCATACATGTTTCTTTCTATTTATGGAGAGAAAAACCGTCACGATAGCAGTGGAGCAGAACGTTTGCTTTCCAATATTCAGTATGTATTGGAATGGAATTCTGCGTCCCCGATGTTCTTGCTTAGCGCGATATTCACATCACATAAACATGGGACACATTCAAAGTAGGATTTGATGATGTGTATGATTAGGTCTTATACACATATTGCAGTATCTGTGAGAATGTGTACATGATTATGTGTGTGTGTCTGTGTGTGTGAATATTCATGCATTATTTATGCATCATCAATCGATATGATTTCATGTCCATCATCCTGAGTAACCCTTTCTCTGCCTGGGACTTTGAAAAGTGTGTACAGCGGTATGAGGTTTACTGTGCCAATCAGCACTCAAAAGCACACAAAGGGTTAAACCGTTGGTGGCTGTACAGTATGTCCCAAAAACAAAATTACGATCAGATTCTCGCATTGATAACTTCCAATACGATTAAATTGTTTAAAGGGGATGACTAGTAACTGATCAGTGGGAATCAGTGGGAATGCTGGGGGATGATTGTTCCAATTCTTGTGAGATTCATTTAAGAGTACATTATATATCTATTGTTACGTGAAAATTATTTGCTTCAGAATGGTCTGAATATTGTTCAAGTAATGTGTTGTTTAATGTTTCCAGGCTAGCATGCCTGTACAGTGACGGGGCATTAAACTGCACATTACTTGAATATGACACCGTTCTGAAGCAAATAATTTTCACACAACAATAGATATATAATGTTCACTTTAATAGACATGTGGGTTGAGTGAAATTAGTAAAACATATCAGTGAGAGTTTGAGCAAAATCGGACAATCCGTTCAAAAGTTATGAATTTTTTAAGTTTCTGCTCAGTCACGGCTGGATGAAAAGACTACTATAGCTTGTGATGTCACATGAGTACAACGATATAAAAAGAGAATGAAGAAAATTCAACATATTTCCATTTTTCTCGCATAACAAAAGTACACTCGACTTCTCTCTTTCAGAAGGCAGGGGGAATGATATTACCCTTAACATACGTCAGTAGCAAGTCGAAGAAATGTGCACTTTATTAAAAAAGTAAAGTTTTGGGAAATTTTCTTTTTATTTTCCTTATATAGTTGTAAGCATGTGACATCATACACTGTAGTAGTCTTCTCTTCCAGCAGTGACTGCGCAGATGCTTAGAATATTCGTAACTTTTGAACGGATTGTCCAATTTTCCTCAAACTTTCACTGATGTGTTCTACTAATATTGCTGCATTCTCTCAATCCTTATGTATATGAAGGTGGACTTGTCCTTAAAATGAATCCCACAAGAATTGAAACAATCATCCCCTAGCATTCCCACTGATTCCCACTGATCAGTTACTAGCCATCCCCTTTAAATGCTACTTCAGGGTCTTGAAATATAACATCTTAGCTATATTTTGCAGAAAACCCCATTCAACTTCGTTAAGTGGTCACAGAGAAATGTGGATTGTTGTGAAGCATTTGTCATGGGTCTGATTCTTCCGAGGTTTGTATTTGAATGCTCCTAGAACTGAATTATGTGTGAGCACAATGGACAGAACTTGGAGGGAAGGGATTCCTGACATGCTTTGCAAAACTCCTCATTTCTCTTTGACCACTGAAGCAAACCGGATAGGGTTTCCTGTATTAAAGATGCGGGTTATAGTTTCATACTTTGAGATTGTATTGGGATTAATTCACTGTTTTTAAAGTTTATCATTGTGGAGGGTCCCGTTGGATATATATATATATATATATATATATATATATATATATATATAATATATATATTATTTTTTTTTTTTTTTTTGGGGGGGGGGGGACATATGGTATAATTCCTTGCAACAGGTATCATGTTTTTCAACCCCGGCAGTGTCTCACCAATTTCTAGTTGTTTTTGTTTTTAGGTATTTATGTGTCTTATTTTAATCACTTGTCTTTCCCTTTTCATAGAAGTCACATTGCTCTTTTTTTCACCATAAATTGCCTAGTTTTTTAGTTCAGCTTAGGGCAATGGGGTTGACATAATTCTATATTAGGGAACATTGCCGGCATGGCCACAGCGGTTAAAACAGCGGTCAGTGGTATGGGATTGTAATTCTTGCTGTGATTTTCGCTCTCTGAAAAGATCACATCGTCCACTGAAACGCTAGGCGTTGTATGCTTGCAGCTGGGTGATTAAGTCAGAAATAAAAATAAACAAATAATGCAACAGTGAGCAACACGAAGCCCACAAACCAAATACAGTATACTAAACTGACAAGTAACACCCACGACAACAAAACAAGATATCATCATGTACAGGTATTTCTAGCTTCAACACTTCTAAATATAGGCTACCTGGTTCCAACTTTAGATTGTGACTACATTCATTTTTTTTTTGTTAGTTTGCGTTTGTGTTTCGTTTATTTCAAAACACAAACACAGGCGTTTTCAGGCACGACAAGACTCACCTTAAGTTCGTCCGTTCGTTTATTTATTTTGTCCATAGTATGTCCATTTTCGAGTTTTAGATTAGTTCAGTTAATTAAAAAATCTATAGAAGATAATCCCAATATCTCAATAAATCATCTTGATGATGGCCTAGGCTTAAATATTAAATGTTGGCAGCACCACACTTCACTACCTGCAGTGAAAGCCGGAGCGATCAGCCATAGCGGGCTACAATGAAATATGCATGACTGCGTAAAACCGTCTATTTCGGGACAGTTTCTCACCGTTGAGAAACGAGTGCTGTCACCCCAAACACTCGACTATTAGATGGAGGGGGGGGGGGGGGCAAGTTTTGACCGGTGTATCTGAATAGCGCGTGGTTAATTCACCACTATCCTTAATGTAAAATGTATATTTGGTTCTGTTGTTTCAGTTGCACTGCAAATCAGTAGTAACCTGGCAGTCTTACTTAAAGAACATAAACCAAGCCATTATTGGAGAAGCCCCAAAGAAGGAAACCCCTGCGTTTGTTGTATAACTTAATACGGGCCTCAAAATTGCACATCAATTTTAGAGCCATTACTTAAGTATCGATTATACTAAACCTGGCCTGTCGTGACGTATATTCGACACAATCTTTAAAGAATGAATAAGAACTAGACAAAAAGACTTTCACAGTTTGCAGTACAATGAATGTTAGCCATTTGTTACTAGCGGCGGTTTTGTCAATTACTTCATTATTGTGATAGATATATAGGTATCTGCAAGTCATGTTTTGTCAGTTTTATATTCAAGGTGATTGAAGGAGTCATTCGGAATGTAAATGTGGCCTTATAAAAGGTAGTCATTCACTGCTGCAATCCGATCATCCAAGTTTGTATACTTCTGTCAAGGCGTATAGGTTTCGTATAATGAAAAATAGAAAAAGCACTCATTTTCTTAACTTTAAATCTAAAAGTTCTTCAAACTTGTTCGCAGAATCTCCTGAGTCTTTGTGTTTCACCCGATTCTTTGAATAGGAAATTGTGAGTATTCACTATTTCTGAACAACATTATGGTTTCTTGTTATATCTTCAAACATATTTTTACACACTTCATGGAGATTTCTTTTTGTTTTCATCACATGTTTGAATCAATGATAAAGTCATTTGATCTTTACAAATGCTGAACTGAATGCTGTTAGGCGAATCATACCGCCGCCGTCTACCACGCTTAATCAAACGGCATCTGTGCAAACGTCGTATAAAAAAAAATAGGTGAATTTGAATAATGTAAATTTGTATTCGATTGACATCAGCAAAATCGATCTATCGAAAGAGGAATACGACATCACAAACATACATGTACATGTACAAATGTACTTACTTACATACATGCGTACGTTGCAAGCACAGAATATAAAATTTTGTTGGAGATTCTGCAAAATCTATTTTAAAATTCATTTCAACAACAGATCGAAAACTAGGATGTGAACTACGCCCTGGATTAAAGCGACTCGATATCAATAGGATAACTTTGCCCTAGCACGCTCTATCAAGGAAATTAATTGCATTCTGACAAAGGTGGAGTTATAAATCATGCCCGCTATGTCAATATTTAGTTTTCATTGTGTAAACTGAGGACTCAGGCAAAAGCATCTTAAAAGAAAAAGAAAAAAGGCCAAAAGACTTTCCGCCAAGTCGCTTAATTGAATGTATAGATATCTGGAGATTGAGAAAGGAGAATAGTCTTTCTATGATCGCAGTGAAAGAGCATCTTTCTGATTGGTGACATATTGCGAGCATTAAAGATTTATCGTGTGTATGTTTGTGTGTGTGTGGGGGGGGGGGACGGGGTGTGGGGGTGTGCGTGTTTTCACGTGCCATGTACATAAATATCATTTTGTTTCATCATCCACACAAGATGTCGGCAATTGTGCGCGAATTGAAAAAGAAAAAAAAATAATGATAAGTGAGACCTTTAATGCGCTTCATTAATGTTTCCCGCTCACATCCTGGGGCGCTTTGTGGAAGCAATCAGGGAGTGTGATGTGGCCTCGCATATTCGTCGGGGTGATAGGCCAAATTGAGCACTGCTCCCCACCTTACCTCCTCCTCCTCCTCCTCTTCCTCTTCCTCTCCTCCACCTCCACTCATTCGATCCATCTCCCTCCCTACACCCTCCCTCTCTCTCCAAGAGCGATATAATGACGATGTGAAGAACACCTGCACATAGGCGCGCTAAAGCCCGTCGATGTTGCTGAGCGGATGCGTTAAACTAGAAAATCGCCGCCCAAGTATCATTGAAAAACGGAAAGCGGTCATGTATTTGGTGGGCATCCGATGCAAATAGCACTGGGATTCAATAAAGTTGTCTAGGTGTCGTGATTGTCATACAAAAAAGAAAAGAAAAAAAGACTGGAATGCAGCGCCTCTTAGAGGTCGAGCGAACTTTGGGACAGGTATGTATACTACCACGACTACCACTTTGTTGTTGTTGTTTTTTTCTTCCTGGTTTTTCTCTGTAAGTAGAGGGGGTTGTGTACGAGCTCATGCATGTGAACGAATCAGACACTTTGTTTGCTCTTGTTGTTGGGAAAGAACGTTCACCATTCTTCTAGTCTTTAAGTCTAAATTCTTCCAAAGAAAAAAAAAAGATAAAAGTGTGTTATTTCCTTCTTCAGTTGTCAAGGTATGGTGTATACGCGTCACATCAGCGCGGCAGACGGAACTTAAAGTCACTTGCCGTAAAACGGTGGCACGGAGATTTCCGCTGTTAAGCGGGAACGCAGTAATTACTTCGTAGGAGGCATCCATTATGGATGAGGGTGGCGTAAGTTACAAGATATCTCTTTGAAAACAACATCAGCAACAACAAAAAAACTTCAACAATATCAACAAAGTACTCCTACATTGCTGGTTCTGTCATCAATTCTATGTGTTTCAGTCTCTCTTTCGGTCTCAAACAAAGAGGTCTTCATTCTTTTTAACGAAGAATTGAATCATGACTTTATCGATGCCAGAAAAGAGGCCCCAAATAACAGAAATCGTGTTTGATTGCTCTAAGTTTATTTTTTTTTTCGGTTTTTGTTTTTGCTGTTGTTTCTAAAATGGCCCATCACCTTTCCAATTCAACAAAAACAAACTTATCGCTGGTACTGTACTATCTTAATTAGCAACATTCGCACGATTTTTTTTTTCAAAAAAAAAAGATCTTTTCCCATAATCCTTTCTCTTTCAATCAGCTTGTCCTTATCCCGCTTATTTTAAACTTTCTTCCCTCTAAGCTTTGGTTTTTTTTTGACCAAGCAAGTTAAAGGAATGGTACAGTTTCCGTTGGGGTTTAAGGTTTACAACGATTTTATGATGATTTTTTTTTTTAGTTAATGAGAAACATTTTACGTAATATGAACGAGCGTCAAATTCTAAGAGGAATTCAAAGTTTATTTGTTGAAAATTGGTTTTGAAATGGCTGAGATATCTTAAACAAAGCAGTCCTATTAAAAGGTAGGACCCACATTTAATTAAGATGGCTTTGTTTTACTTTGTTTTTGGATATCTCAGACTTTTTTAAATCGATTTTCATCAAATAAACCTTGAATTCCTCTTAGACTTTTAGGCTTCTTAACATTTCAAAGAGTGGTTTTTAGATATCTCGCAAAAAAGTTAAAAGCTGAATTCTCATCTCAACCAATTACCATCCCTTTAAAATATAACTACGCTATTACCAGACAACATTATCCTATTGCGAATCTGTGTCCTTTATTATCTGGTTGCCATAACCTCCTTTCAGTTTACTCCCACCCTCGTTTTCACTTTGAATACATGACTTATGTCGTGTTTTTACACAGACACTTCCCAATCACCCATCACTCTCAAGTGTAACTCGCGTTCGTACGTAAGAGGACTTTCGATATTTTCGACAACACTTTCTTTTTAGTCAGGTTCCAACAATCTGCGATTCAACAAGTACTTGGAAGTTTTCTTTCGTCTCTTCTCTTAATGTTTTCTAATGTTTGTGTAAATCAATGAATCAGCTCAAATACCCTTAAAATGCGCTTCTCGTTACAAGCAACTCGCCCCACGGCGAATATCGCATTCTTTTCGTGTTGACTTTCCAATCAGTCAATCTATACAGCAGATCTTGCTCGCGAAGGTTAGTGAACTTGACTCGGGGTGAATATCCGCATCTGATATTTCGTTGCGCGCTGAAGTCAATAATGTCCGCGAGTACTTGTCAAACGAAAACTAATCACCATGCCCTTTATTCATATTTTATTCTGTATTTTCTCTTATAAGACTATGACGTCTTAAATAATCAATGGAAGAAATGACAACGGGGAAATACTTGCCGGTTGGCATGAATGGAGGTCATTTATTCAAATGACCGAAAACAGAAACTTGACACATTCTTAAGTACCAAATGAACTAATTGCCAGCAAAATGTATCTTCTAGGAAAGGGGAGAATTTGACTTTTTCCTACACCCCAACAGCAGTGCCCAGATGTTGATTTGAAGACGTGAGACATTTCGATGAGCAGAGGAATTCGCGGAAAATTGCATTGCAGTCATAGTGACGCCTCATGATTGAGACTTGGTAAATTGCCCTTTACACTCATTTGTCATGTACCATTTTCTAACTTGGGCAAACTGTAATCATCTTCAATTTATCATCATTGTGTTATCTTATAAAAAATTCTCATTGATGCGTTCCTCGCGATTATATGTATCCATTTTGTACAGTTAAGTACGTCATTTGCCCATTTTGAAAACTAATTCATGATATAATTATAATTGAAGTTTCCTAGAACATTAGCTTCGCTTCATAGAACATTATATTAGTCAGTCGCTTGCTATTCAATCTTATTCCCAACATATCTTTCTTGAAAGAACTTATATATGAGTCTCCACTTTTTTAACGAGTCTCTATTTTTGTTGCATTTAGGAGAAAACCAGTACCCTTCTTAGAAGCTTTGTATAAAATTTGTTTAAAATGAGCGTTGTTTAGTATTGAAGACAGAAACTGCGTAACGCTACTTAATAAGGATAAAACTCAACAAAGGATTGCACTCAGTGAATTAAGTTGAATGTGTACAATATTCACAGTGTTTCGAGGTGGTCATCCTGAGAAAGTTAAATCAAAATAGGAAATTATTATTGTTGTGGGATTTGCTCTGTGGTGTAAAAGTAATGTTTAAGAACTGATAAGCCAGTGGTTGCGGGAGGGGAAGAATGAATAAATAAATTAATTCACTGAAAATGTGTCACAAAAAACCCTACCAAAAATAAGTTTTTTCCTTGAGGATTGTTATAGTATTAAAGCTGATATGATAACATTACGATAGGGACGGAAGTGAAATGAACATTACTTTTTCGCCCACGTGTCTTAAAAACGTGCAGGATATTGCCGCTTTCTCATAATGAAGTAGATATTGAAACTAAAAGCATTGAATGGGTCGAAGTTGACAACCAAAACTCTCTGGGCGAACCAGCTTTGTGCAGCCAAGATTGATGGGCTTCTCATTTAACATCCATTTTGCTATCCGTTTGCCTTCGAGCTGAATTTTACTACAAATATTGTTGACTGATCTTATTTCTCCAAAGCGATGGTCAGAAAGTTCAGAGTCCTGTGAGAGAAAAACTCGATGACGGACGAAGCCACGAATTATTGTTTTCCTCGAAGGTGCAATATAATAAGAGAGAGAGAGAGAGAGAGAGAGAGAGAGAGAGACAGACCAGAGCCAGCATGATTAAAGTGATGGTATAGTATTCTTTGGGGTGAGGATTCAGATTTAACTTTTTGGAAGATACTGAGCAACCACTTTATGAAATGTTAAAGAGGCATGCAGATAATGAGAAACCTGTTATGAATTATAAAAGAACGTATAATTCTGAGAGGAATTCAAAGATTATTTGATGAAAATCGGTTTTCAAATGGCTGCGATATCCATAAAGAAAGTAAAACATAGCGATCTTAATAAAAGGTGGGTCCCATCTTTTATTAGGATCGCTTTGTTTTGGATATCTCAGCCATTTCAAAATCAATTTTAATCAAATAATCTTTGAATCCTCTTAGAATATACGTTTTTCCATATTTCATAAGAGGTTTCTCATTATCTTAAAAAAAACTCACCATAAAAAACAAACAAACGAAACAAACTAAAACCCAAAACGTTGGAAACCTACAGGTCCCATCTCACCCGAAACTGTACCATCCCTTTAAGCGTCTGCTCATGTCTGATAGAACAAAGGCAACTTTTCTTTACCAGATCTGCCATCCCAAGGGAAGTCAAATTGTTATAACACCGTAATGTTATTTCATCACACAACTTACACCTATACATGTTTATGAATATACGCGCCTCGCAGAACAAAAAGCGGATTAAGTGATTTCTTTGTAACTTGTATCAAGTTCATCCACTTGACAATTTCTCATTTATGAGCTTTACAGCTTTATCGAATTACCTCAATGCACAGTAAAGTCAGTTTGAAATTAGACTTCTGATGCACTTTCATTTTGTTTAAGTTTAAATAATTTAAAGGTCCTGTTTACCTTTGGGAGCAGTGATTTAGAAAAATGTTCAAGATATCACTTTTGATCCATATGTATAGGTCAGTTGTATCACAAAGCACCCTACCATATAATTGTTTTGTTTTTTTTTGCAATAAAGCCTAAAATAAAAGGAGATATCCCTATTTTTCTCATTACACCATAACTATAGACGATTTAGTCTGGAAGCATTTTTGTTATCATCGTTCACATTTTGTATATTTAACAATATTTAACATCGATTATGCTGTTTCAAATTTTTACATTGGTTGTTTCCATCCCTAACTCACATCTTAGAACTATTTTGAAGCACTAATGCTGGGTTTTTGGTTCATCTGCAAATGGTAATTATGCCTTAAAATTTGTTTGATTTATTCTCTTACAACATAATTTCAAACATAATCAAAATTCTTTTCAGTAATATGTTATAAAAAAAGATCAATATGGATTACAATGTACTTGAATCGAAGGAGAAAAAAAAATAAATGTGTACATTTATTTCATTAACAAAATTTATTGTATTACCAACTTTGCAAATAATTTTGTTTCTTCTTTAGGAGTCTAGTCCGCTGTGTAAAGATTGGAACGTGATTTCCGGGGGAAAAAAAGTTCCTTCTCTTGCGAGTTCGTTCTATTGAAATGGATTCGTTTATTTAACAATTAATTTATTTCATCAGGAGGGCGGAAAGATTTCTCAAAGTCTTTGTAAAATTTTGGAACATCATAACTTTTCACAAGCAATGACAGGTCGGCGTATAATTATTCCGTTTGAAGATTTACGTCATGCTGCGTCTGTAGTTTTTGCGATGTTATAGTGACGGTGGCTCTTGCAGAACGAAGAGATCATGCCACGTGATCAGTGTGTGTGTAGGAGCAATTTGGTTGTTTGCTTGGGCCAAGCGCGAGCGCGAAACAAACGTAACAATCGCTCTATGAAATCAAATGATTTTGAGCAGACGTGATAGGAACATTTAATAATTTACCTACGAGGCCCGCTCCCGGAAGCTGTGTGGATTCTGTGTAAAGTCAATCGGAATTTGAGAATCCCGCAGAGAACGAGTTAGATTGGACGAGAATGATGCAGAATGTTTGTGCAAAGGTTCGGTATGTGACTTTGGGATGTCATAACGGGTTGTTTGCATTTTCGAGAATACTTTCCCTAGTGACTTACCGAACGACATGATATTTTTATCAATCTGTGACGTTGTCATTTCCCGAGTGATCCACCTCTGGGAAGCGGACGTGATAGATTGTCTTCTGAAGACATCATTTCTCTTCGCTTCCATGACAACTGACAAGGCGCGGGGGGGGGGGGGGGAGGAGGGGGAGGGAGGGGATTGTTTGAAATCCCAGATACCGTGCGATTCACATAATGTGATAGAATATATTCCTTTGTCTCGTGAGTGAGTTTGATTTCATTTTTTTCTCACATTTTTATTTTCAGGTTTGGTGTTCACTATAGGTTTATTCATTTATTTTTTTTCACTTTCTTCACTGTTTGCCAATGCATATTGCTTAATATCACTGACATCATGCTCATTACGAGAGGTTAAGTCAACCCGTTACATCCAAAATGTACATTCCTTGTGAATCTGGTTACACAAGTCGCTTGTTGTATGGAAAGGTGGGTACCTTTCCCTGTCACTGGACGTGTTGATATGGACATTTTATACAGAAGCATACATGGTCATGTGATAACATGCATAGGTGTGCATGAACGTTGAACTTTTTATATGATTTATGTTTCATTTCATTTCATTTCATTTTATTTCATTTCCGACAAAAGTATACAATATGACAATTGCATAAACAAAGTAAAGTACAATGTAACTATTGCATATGAGATGTAAATGTACGTCATTTATTTACAATGAGACAATAAACATACTTCATATATATATATATATATATATATAAATGAGACAATAAACATACTTCATATATATGTATATATATATATATACTCCTAGATGGGTCATTTGGAAGACATTTCCATTTGTTTTATATGCAAATTTTAAAATACATGTTCAATGGCAATTTACGCAATGGAGACACGAAAATTGTCTCCTTAATGACCAGTTGTCTCCCTAATGAAGACACTTCCCCCCAATATGTCTCCCTAAGGTGCCAACTAGGGATATATATATTTATATATATATATAAATAAATATATATGTATATATATATATATATGCATGACTACTTTTCCTGTGAGACAAAAACTCAACGGGTTAGATACCTACACTTCCACTGCAGCGCTTTGATGTATTTCACATGTCACATTTTTGTTGCTTTCAGAAGCCAAAGATTTACATAAATATCAAACATCATTTTTTTTTTTCGAACAGCTTTAAGGATCTGTAAAACAGAGTGCGACCTAGTTTTCTTTTTTTTTCCTTTCTACCTCACCACCCACTCACAATGAATGTGCCTTTTCCATCAGTAATCCATGCCAACCTGATTTTGAAACCAATCATCGAAGCGACACAAGACGGTTCTCATTTGCTTCTGCTTCGACACGCAGGATAGAAGGAACAAACAGAAAATAGACCCAAAAAATAAAACTGTACAAAAAACAAAAACAAAAAACCTAATCTCGCGGATTCAGATATCGGCGAAAATAATAGTGTCTCCGGGGGGTAATCTTACCCATTGTTCGAGTTCTTCGGTAGGATTGAATAGAAAATGCCGAAATGATTTCCAATGTGAAGATCAGCGACCGGATCTATTGCAACCCCCCCCCCCCCCCCCCACCAAAATATCTCTCTCGATATGAAAAGACCTTTTGATGTCAGTAACGCAAGTACATGTATTGAGTGGCATTGAGAATAAAGTCCAATTTTATGTAAACCTGTATACACTCTTAAAATTCATAACCATATTCAATCTTTAATAGTCTCTAGTGTGCGTTCAACAGACGCAAAAACAATGGGACCTGGGTCTTCGAGAACGAAATCAGCCTTACGGTTGCTCTTAAGGACCCTCTTAAAGCAAGTCGAGTTGCCTCGTAAGCGGTCCTGACAGCCAATAGGCCATGGATTTTAGCACTCGTCGCTCTTAAGGACAGCGTGTATCAAACCGCACGGCACTTTTTTTTTTTTACCACGACAAAATGGAGCACTTCGGCCAAGATTCAATTTACGTACTTGCGTAGTTCGATATACGCTGACGTATGGCCCTCTATCTTCCCCTGTCAGACGAACGGGATGACAGGTCCGGCACGTCGTTACGAGATACGCATTAGAAATGCATCCACAAACCTGATAAAAAGAGATTATTTTCGTCGGAAACAAAATGTCAGATGTAAGCTGACTCTCTAAGAGTCTTTGCTGCTTTTGAACAATTCCTCCAGTAAAGTCGATGTGCATGGGCAGAAAATGCGTCTTCCATAAATTGTGTATAATAATGTCTGAGCGCGTATTAGATTTTTCCGAGTGTGTTGTCGTCTCTAGTGAGAAACGAAAATCCTCCGTACGAATAATTCATTCGTAGCTCAGTGGTTCGGATCGAACGAGTTCGCGCATCAAGGATTACAGCGTAAAAAATCAAGTCAGAAACTGCGAACATTCTCTCACATTAATGCAGTGGCGAATTGTTTCCAAAGGAACGGATACTTGCATGAATAAAGACACATTACGCATATATACACATACCTCATTGAGACGTGTGTGCGTGTGCGTGTGTGTGTGTGTGTGTGTGCGTGTGTGTATGTTATATGCTAAAGGATAAGAAAGCTATAGTCCCCAGATATAGTAATGATAATCAAATAGAATGCCGGCCCTTAAAAGAAACCTGTACTGACATTTTCTACTTGTCTGATAATTCTAATCTACATTTTTTGATGCCTACAACTGGAAAGAGAGGATTCTAAAACCCAGGATAAGCCTGTAATGATTTTTTGAAAAAAAAAATGAAAACGAGCAAGCCAAGGAACGATCCACACAATTTGGCATACGTCACAGGTGCCAACCTCCGACTTTAGCAAAACGAAGTACACATGTCAATTTACTGATGAAATCTCACACGAAGTACTGCAAAAACTGTTATTTAGTAAAATTGCAATATGGAGCTGAAATAAACATGTTAAACAATATTTATTAATTTTTAGAAGGAATCTCTTCAAAAGATTTTTATTTAGATAAAATTCGTGGGGAATATCCCAGATATGCAAAATGAAATTGGCATCATTGTCCGAACGTGCTGCCCATAGAAAACATGTGTGTGCGTGTAAGTAACGTTGCACTAACTATGCATTGATGATAAGCGATAAAGGTTCGACATCACAGTTCAAATTATCATCTAACGAAGATGAGGACTGAGTGATTCTTAAAATCTAAATCCAAAAAATAGTCAACGGCAATCACGGTTTACGCCTAGTTAGAAGAAAACAGCACCCAGTACATATAGACTCTAGACTAGAACTAGGATTAGGACTAGTGAGCGGTCAAGGACCGAGAAGATTCTACTCGCCGCCCCGTCGACAGCTGTACGTGCACAGCGCTCAATAGGCACAGCGTAAACGTTTAGTATGCAATACATACCCCTGCTGCCAGAACTTGAAGAAAGTCCAGACGAAAGTCCAGACTCCAAGGTCTAGCGTTGCCGCTAGATCTAGGCCCTTGTCCTGCAGGCCCTGTCGTTTCTGTGCTGAATTTTGCAGGTAAGGTATCTGCCTTATGGATTTTCAATGATTTTGTAGTCGAGATAAATCTCATGGTGGTCGTATTAACACCATGGACTAACTTAGATCTAGTTTTAGTAGGACCCATACCTCGGAAGAATGGCCTGACCACGTAGATACAAACAGTGCCGCCGCTTCGCGATCCAAGCGCTGGTGTAACGCTAGGCATAGTGCTAGAGTATTTCCGTATCCATGTAGATATCTCAAAATTCACTTCACCAAATTGCACCAAAATCACAAGAAATATTTTATGACTCATGTCCACTTGCTCACGCTAATTGGAACCAAATCGCAAGTCGGGAAGCATAAATGAAGTTGTCGACTTTCCTGTCGTCGCTAAAAACAATCTGCTCTGTAGGACTAAACAAGAGTGATCATCACAACATCCGGGCTCGTCAGCTCATTAGCATAATTCTCGCCAAAAAAGTTCCATTTTCAACATGAAGTTACGGGCTAAATCGTTATGAAATTTTGATTCTGTTTGCACCTCTGGGTCTTTTAGAATTAAAAGAACAACATATAAAAAAATAAAAAACCGGTACAATGCCCTTTTAAAGGAACTGTACAATGTAAATGACGTGTGTTGAGTGGTCTACGGCAATTACCCCCAGGGCAATCGGAACCTTCCCTGACCCTAGCCCTAACCCTAACTCTGACACTAAACCTAACCCTAACCCTAATCTTGTCCGGGGGGGGGGGGGGGGGGGGGGGGGGGGGGGGGAGGGGGTAATTGCCCTTATACGGCGTTGATTACTGATACCCTAAACATTACCTATGTGACCAAAATGATAACTGTCTAGATAATCGTGTGCTATATTTGTACAATATCTTGTATACTTGTATACGCCCACACACACACACAAAAAAAAACAATCTTTTCAAACGAAGATTCTGTCAGTAATATAATCTGTCAAACATTAAAGTGCTAATTTATAATACATTTACATACATTTTGCATCGCACAGTCCCTTTAAGTAAGGTTAGATGCAACCAAACATGTAGAAGATTATTGTTATCTTTTATTAACATTACTATTATGATTATCATTGTTTTTACTATTGTTGCTGCTGTTGTTGCTGCTTCTTGTTATTTTGACAGCCTTAAAAAAAAAAACGACAAACGTCGCACTATCGGCATCAGTTAGACAACATTCCATACGCCTAAAATATGGAATACTCGTATGTCATTTAAATTCTCATTTCACCTGTTATGCTCGCTCACAGGCATGGTGATAAATGAAACTCACTCCTACCTTTTAGCATTTGAGGGGGATTATGGCAAGCAGTAGACCTTTGAATATGCAGACACAATTGACTATCTCCACTGGTTCATCATCATTTCTCTTGCGCTTGAATACGGCCTGGCGATTTCCGACGTTTCGACGCCCAGCGCCGTAAGCTCTCTTTTTTGCCTAAAATGCCCCCCCCCCCCCCCCCCCCATCCTCCTTCCCACCTCTCGCCCCATCACTATCGATTCTCCCGGAAACTTTGATGCTCAATTAACTCTGCGGCATGATGAACTTCGCACGGACGGGAAATCTTTAAGCCATCCCGTCCCTTCTCCAAATTCTGATCCGTAAATGACGTCACAAAGCTTGATGTGCCCTCTCAATGACCCCTACAAAAGTACATCACAATGACCTGCATGATCACTTTAAGTGATTTTCTTTTCATTTACTTATTTTCCTTTACTTGAACATGTTAAAATGCTTTATTCGTGGTCATGGTTTTCGAACCGTCGTCCTTTTGTGAGAGTAAGTGCCAATAATCATATGAATTTTTCTGTTTTGTCGATACGAATATTGCATAATATCGATTTCAATAAACTGGCGGTTTACGTCTGTCGTCTGTAGGATGGTCATTTTTTCTTTTACGTCTATTGTATGCCGCCCGTCGTCCTTTTGAAACGTCATTCTCTTCTGCTTGAAGAAATGAGGAGAATACGTAACTTAACAATGCAATCCTTGCTTGGAACCGATTGGTCAAATTAAGTTCCGTATCCACTCAGAAATTTAAGGAAATTAAAGCTTCATTGACCTTATATACCACCATTTTCTCCCACAGTCGAACTGCATGTCAAAGCAGTTCATACCGGGGAGTCGTTGCAGTTTTATTTTTTTAAGGTATCCCACAATATTGGAGAAGTTAATTCTGAACCTGGGCATTCTAAAATTGCTTGACCTTTTGTGTTCAATGTGGCCTTGTAAGAAAGCTTTCACTTAGCATGTTCATTTTTTTCTTTTTCACACAGATGAATGTGAAAGAAGGAAACCCTACAGATACATTACGTAAAACTTTATATATATATATATCCTAAGGACTGGAAGATCTTTAAAAAAAAGAAAACATCGTGCTTGCACTAAAAAAAAATCGAGCAAACACAAAGTAAGTATAATACACACAGAAACATCATTGATCAACGATTTTTATCTGACTACCACGCGGATAGTAACAAATCACTCCAGATGGTTTTTCGAACCATAGAGTCACACCTTTGTAGATACCAGCCAATCTTGTTTTCTATTTACATTCTTCTATTTTTATACTTCCATGGCAACCCTCTTCTTAGTTCCGGTCGGATACAGCAGCACCGTAGCATTTTGGAAATATGTATTCATTATGATTCTTATTGAATGGGTGAGGAAAACGATCATTCTACTTTTCAAACTTTACGGAGAGAAATCCTTTATCAATTTGATATCAGGGATGCTTTTGAGGAGAACTTGTTTTTTGTTTTATATAAAATTAAACCTTGAATCGACATCTCATTCATCAATTTTGATGAACAGCGGAAAAGTGAGAATGAAAACTGCAATGCGTTGTCATGGTAACCTATTGGAATGTTAAGAGATGTTAGAGCGTGAAAAGAGATGATAGACATACAGAAGTCCTTGTGAAAATGTGCGTGAAGAAAAGAATAATTACATGTACTTGTGACATCAGCAAGCCATGTTGGTTAAAGTGGATCTTTATTGTCCTCCTTTTTTTTCCAAGGGGTCTTTTACCCCTTCGCTATATAGGGCGGGAAGAGTGGAGCGATTAGTTAATCGCCGTGAGATGATGGGAGAAAGATTTGCCGATGAAGACAGTGACAGCCGAGTGAGACGAGAACGATGTGGAAATGTACAGGCAATTTAGGAAGCGATCGTGCATGACGTCGATGTGCAAACATTCACTGACGGGGGAACGTGGTTGAGTGGATGATCAGCAACCCCCCCCCCCCCCTCTCCCCCCATCAACAGAAAAAAAAGATTTAAGCATGGGAGTTTTGAATTAGTAAAGACTATGAAGAAAGTTATTCCCGGCATGTTTACACTCAAGTATAATGTTTACATCTCTTCATCATACAATCTCCAAGTACCCCTATCACGAACCCCCGACTCCCTTCGAAAAAAAAAAAAACAAAAACGGAAGAAGTGTGGGGACGATATCGATTAAGATTGCGACGATACAGTGAATGTGTTTGCAATCTCTCCCGCGCTTTATAGGAGGCGGATTTTGTGCGTCTTTCATCCTATCCTTTCTCTTTCGATCTCTCACATTCGACCTCTCCCTTCATCCTCTTTCTTTCTTTCTTTCTCTCTCTCTCATTGTTTTCTCTCTCTCTCCCTCTCTTTCTCTCTTCGATCCCCCGTTCTACTTCAAGCAGACATACGTTCGTATCGTGGCGAGTAGAGTGTTTTGCTGGTGAGTGGGATCTAAATGGGCGCACTGCTTTTTTATGCAAACGTACCATGCACAGACATTGACTCAGACAAACATAAAGAGACATACATAATTATAACATATGCATCTTTATATCTATTCATTTATGTATTCATTCATTCACTTAACAATTCATATGTTTAGACGTACTTATTATTCACATAACACAAAATATATGTGTGAAGTATCAATTCAGGTTAAAAAAAGCTGACAGCGGTTGTCTCTGTTCTTCTGGTTCATCAAATTAGAAAAAAAAATGTAGATAAAGAAGAAGAAGAAGATGACAGAATTTTTAGGATAAACAGAGTGTTTTCCCCCTTAAATGAACATTGCTTTGCATTCACGTTTCAGAGCAGGGGCCCGTTGCATAAAAGTTACTATTATGGTAACTTTGCCATCCAATGTTAACTACCATGGCAACAATACTCAACAGCCAATCAAAATCAAGAATTCCATGGAAGTTACCACTGGATGGTTAAGTTACCATAATAGTAACTTTAATGCAACGGGCCCCAGGTAGACTTGATATCGGTGTTATCATTTTTGTATTTTGTGAGTGTCTATGTAAGTGTGTGTGTGTTCACGCGCGCTCCTGTCTGAGTTTCATTAACAATGTGTCATGGGCACAGGCTTTAGCTAAAAGTAAACGAATGTATTTTCAAGTCATTCATGGGACAACAACTAAAACTTGGTGATTTTATAGATTTTACGCACCAGTTGATGATACATAATAATTGCCAACTGATGCAATGTCAACATCTACACCTGAAGTAAATCATTTAAAGGATGGTATAGACCTAGTTTTAGTTGAGATGGGTCTTCAGGTTTTTACCCTGTTTGTGAGATAAAGAGAAACCACTTAAGAAATATGAATGAGTATACCAATTCTAATGGGAAATCAATTGTTCATCATTTGATGAAAATCGCTCTGGAAATGGCTGAGATATCCCCCCCCCCCAAGTGGTCCTAATTAAACTTAGGTCCACATTTTGTATGTTCTTTCATATTAGTTAGTAGTTTCTAATCATCTCACACACACACACACATACAAAGGTTGAAGCCCCATCTAAACCAGAACTATACCATCCCTTTAAACAACTCGAATGCTTTCTATGCACATTATAAACGACAACAACTAAAAGTAACGAGTGATTTACAAACAGAAAGTATGTCTTCAGCATCCCAACACCTTCGAAACAGTTTAATCTGCAATCTGGTACACATAGCTTGTTGATACCAATCTGTGTGGTTGTTGGAGTGGTTCTCATTAAAGAGATGCAGCTCATATAAGTTCTTCTGGAGAAGCACGCAGGAGCGTAAACAGCCTGAGAAGTCATTCGTCTTCACACGCAACACATATTTGAATATAAATGTTAAACGGGCACGGGCGATTTATTTCTCTTAAATTCACTTCATTTCATATTTAGTGTTATTTTTTTTCCCGAAATCCTTGTAAAACACAATGAGCTTCAAGTGAAGGCTTATCAGCATTTGAAGCTACTTTGCTCTGCAACCACAATCCTGAACAAAGTCAATACAGACCTTGCTCAATATTCTCTGTTCTAAAAACACCGCTACATTTAAAAGGGGGAAAATAAGAGAGTGGGTCTTTTCTTTTTAAGCTGCCATATCAAAAAAGAATACAAACGATGAAACAGTTCCAAGTATACTCGAACGGGGGAGTAATGATGTGCTGTTTACAAGAGCAAAAGCCCCTTTTACACTTTCACGGATCGCATCACGGATGACCACGAATCGTCGATCCGGGATCATCCGTAGTGTTTCCGGCATGGCCGTGTTGACTCCGTGAAGTCATCCGGCATTATCCTTGATCATCTGGCATGTCTGGGGAAAAAATTAAGCTTGCTTAATTTTTCATCCCGGACATCACGGATGAAAATCAATACGAACTCTTCCTTGTTGGCACCGTCTACTCCGTGTAGCCTCCGTATTCCTTCCTTGTAGGCACCGGCTATTCCATGTTGCCTCCGTACTCATTCCGGAACAATCCGTGAAGACATCGGAACGTCCGTATAAGCATCGGCTCCATCTGGGATGAAAAATTCGTGTATTTTGCCACACAAGCTCATAAATGTCATGAAATTTGCTCAGATCTTTCCCAATCAGTACAGCCATCATCCCCTCATACTGTTCGTATAGTGGTCGCCTTAGAAGCGTTAGTGACCCACACACATATCCTCGCTGTTTTGGTTTGTGTGTGTGTGTGTGTGTGTGTGTGTGTGTGTGTGTGTGTGTGTGTGTGTGTGTATCTGATTTTTTCCATTTTGTTTATGTCATGATGTTCCCGTAAAATGAGAGTTTACAACAAACGTGACAAAGAGATTTGCTTTTATGATGTCAACAACTAGAGGCGTATGTAGGCTGCTGTAGATTTTGTGTGCCTTTTATACTGTACTTAGCTCTGGAAGCATGTCATCAAAGAATAATAAAGCATCAAAAGCAAAAGCAAATGTCATCTGTCAACATTTTGAGGATATTTTGTGTAAAGGCCGCGAAGACACCTAGTTGCATCCGTGCTCAATCCTTGATATCCGTGTTAGCTCCGTATCGTTTCCGCTGTGGTCCGCGTTCATTCCTTGTCTGTCCGTGTAGGTACCGTCCTTGGACGTGTAGACTCCGTACTTGTCAGTGTAGACACCCAGTTGGGCTCGTATTCACACCGGCATTGATTGGGAAATCGATATTTTGCATGCCGGAACACCACGGATGACGATCCGTGGTCATCCGTGAAGCAATCCGTGAAAGTGTAAAAGGGGCTAAAGGAGAACAAGGGTCCAGGCAGATTCTTGTTAAAACATGTTGATGTACACAACAGACCTGAATAAACTCTTTTTCTGCATAATCTAATGAAACCATGGCACTTTTTTTTTATTTGCAGGGTACATTTTCTCTTTAATTTTTCATGTATCTTTGACATATCAAAAATAAAAGAAGAAATTTTTTTAGAGACAAATTTCATCACGAATCTCTAATATGACAAGAACTAATTATGCCTCTCCTAAGGCTAAACTAATACATATCATATAAATATATAAATAAATAAATAAATATATATATATATATATATATATATATATATATAAACAAGCATTCAATACACACACAGACAGACAGACACAAACACACATACATACATACACATAATATTTACAAGATGATTCCCATTGATGTGTACGCAGAATACGCCTTCCATCATCCATAATTGGCATGTTTCATTACCTCTCCCAGGACAGCGCAAAGTAAGCACACGTCAACCTGTCCGTATCCTTTCGGTAAAGGTAAGGAGGGTGGGGAGAAGAAACGGAGGGGGGAGGGGTGGGGAGGGCAAAGCAGAATCGGCTGTAGAAAGCTTCTCTGTCTAGTTTACTACAGCTTGGCAGCCTCTCCATCACGCCACTGCCTCCGTGCTTTTTCTTCGTCCGGGCTCCGCTAGAAAACGCACAGGATTCCGACGTGAACGTATCGATCAACCCAGATACGCATTGAATTTAGGTGAATGCGAAGGAAAATTGGAGCTGGGGAAGCGGATAGTGTACACGTCGTATTGTGACAGTTAATGTTCAAATACTTTGCGCTCATAAGCCATTGTGCATCATCAATGTTGGTTGCCAAATAATTGGGAGCGATGTCCACTAAACGTCTTCTGAATCAGTAAAGCGTGCGCGATTAATTTCAAAGAAAGCTGGAACGCACCACGTGACTTATCTGCCTATCTGTACTGTACTGTCGATTGATTCGCCGTATAGATAGTTTTACAGACTTCTGTGAAATATCTACAAAAATACAAATGAAGACACATTTTACATCTGTATTCAGCTAGTGCCGTTTGCACTAACAACTCCAGCGTGGTAAGACAAAGCAAACAAGATTAGGTCTCAATGGAACAGTATGACCGTTGTCAAAAGCAAAGCAATTTTGTGAAACAACCCCCGCAGCAAGCAAGCCGCTTTTCCCTTTAATTAGATAGCAAGATAATCACAAAATCGAAAGTATTTTCGTCTGTGTACTAGCTGCAGGAGAAAATAGCAAATTGTCAGAGCAGAATTTGTGGAAAACAAAATTAATGATATAGGGCCTAAAGGTCAAACAAGGACTATTTTTTATAACTTTTATAACAGAACTGCTTATGTAAACATTACTAAGGGAAAGGTCAAAAGAATATTTTCCGCCAACCGCGCTAGTGCCACACGGTCACGCCTCTCGGCAAGAGAGAATTAAAGAGAGAGAAGGGAAAAAAACAAAACCTTTATGCAATCAACCAAAAAACAGAAAAAAAAAAAAAGATTGCCAGCCCCATTTTTGGCTACAAGTAAATTAACAGATGATGACATATTATCATAGCAAGGTCAGTTGCAAAACCTCTCATTGTTTGTGCATTTAAGGGTGATTAACGAGCTATTTTGATATCGCTAATGAGGCGTTTGCGTGCGGGTCAAACGTTAATTGGGCCCCTAAGAACAGCGGTGTGTTCAACAAAATACGAAGTAGACGACGAGGTTTTGAACCACAAACCAACAGTCGTATGAACGGTCTCAATAGGCTAGGAGTGCGTTGGTGTATTGAGGAAGTCGTACATTTGCGTTCCCTCGGCGCGCTTCTTTCTTTACCTACATGTATACTTCACACCTCCAAAGTTGTTATGATGTATGAGTCCATCCCAATCGAAGCCCCAGTAATTCCGAGACATTCTGTAAGGGATTTACACTTTATGAATAATGACTAGTGCTACTATCGCTGATACTGCCATATACTACTGTCATCCTTTAAATCCACATCATAATGATTTTCATTATCACTACGATTAATGAATAAAGACGCAAATATAAAAATGCAGTCCTTTGACACAATCTTCTCGCTGTATTCGGCAATACATGAAAAATCATCCCAGCACTTGGATTGCATCCCCGTAGTGTATGCTGGTGAAGATGCTCTCATATCATAGTAAACTATTACCATTTAGATACTATCGGTAATTTCATTTATGTGGTGTATGGCTGATTTTAGCAAACTGCTACTATCATTATTGGATGCTTTCGATCACGAGACGTGCTTAATTCAAAAGAGGTCATCTTGAAAACAAAATATAACTGGGCTATAAACGTTTTAACTTAAAAATAGAAAATACAATGCTAAAACATGATGAGTTCAAATTTTTTCTATAATTATAAAGCTTCAGAGAATGAAAGTTGTGTTTGTATTACTTAAATAAAACAAAACTTTCATTCTCCTTTGCAGGAACTATAAAAGGCCCTCTTCGCCTTTCTTTTACCCGTTGTCCTGCTAGCCGTTTGCTGGTGTTAGAACCCGTATCTGGTGTTACTCCCTTGATAAACAGCTCACCCTTTAAGGTGGCTCTTTTCTCAGCCCCCGGAAAACAGAGAGAGAAAGAGAGAACACGCAGGTGCTGCAGCAAAACCAGTTGACACATCGACAATAGACTCATTTCATCATGAATACACGACTTTGCACATCATTAAAGGACGCCCTGAGGAATCGCTCTTATTAATAATCAGTTGGAGGGCAACCTGTCAAGAGTGTCAGAGCAGATGAGAGTGACTTCTGAGAAAACAAAATAAGCACACACACACACACGCACACACACACACACAAACGCGCACACACACACTCACACACACAAGCACACATGCAGACAGCACACACGCACGTAATGCACTTACAAATAAAGCTTAGATATTAGTATATGTTTAGGGTGACGCAAGAAACAGTTAATCTTACCTCTAGTGGGAAATATATCGAGGAGATTGGGTTCGTCCCATGTGCGCGTCGTGGTATTGCAGCTCTGTGACGTAGAGGACCCTGAACTCCGCTCTGAATTTTAATCTATACCAGGAGATTTTTTGATGGACTCATGCCCTGCTCGGGCAAACTTTGGCAGACTGTGTTACCTTCTATACTGATGTTGTTCTTATTAAAGGCAGGTGCCAGGTACCAGAAAATGCTGGGATATTGATAATGACATATCCTCCAGGAGAGGCGATATTAAACGTGATCACGTTTTTAAGTGTCATACATAATAATATTGAGTCAATTATTGACATTATTTGCCTATATAAACTATTATCACTGCGATACTCTTATCATCGTGTTGAGAGAGTGAGGACCAGAACATGAGATGACCTGATTAGCAGGAATATTAGGTCTTTAGAATGATAACAGAGGGTTAATCAATCATCAAATCGAAATGAGGGTAAAGTAGGGATTGCGTTAGTTATGGTCCGAATGTATGAAGCAAAGGGACAGAATGACATGGGAGTAGATATCTGTTTGACCTTTGCGTCTGTCCGGTCCAAGAGATTGCTCTTTGTTTCGCAGAGGGAGAGAGAGAGAGAGAGATGATGTGCTTTACTCTACCTTGGAGTGACTCAATCTGCCACGATGCTCTATACATCAAGATTTGGGAGAGATATATGTGGCGTGAGAAAAGAAAAGAAAATTCCTCTTTTTTTTCTTCTTCTTCTTTAGTTTGAGTGACGAGAAGAAGCTCGAAGGCTCTGCCGCATGGTGTTCCAATCAAATTGTGTCTTGCTGCTAGTGTGCATTGACATTTGCCGACGATTTCACGCTTCTCTGGGCTCATTTTTGAAAGCACGGTGGAAAAGTGGTCATAGTGGTCGTGGCCCTGGGTTGTGTGTTTGTTTTGTTTTGTTTTGTTTTGTTTTGCTGTCCTTTTTTTAAACTGAAGCACAGGATGATGATCTGTGAGTCAAAAATGTCTCATGGCCTAAGCGAGGTACATTCAGTGAGAACAACTTAACAACATGAACTACAATAATAGTGATAGGGAATGATATGATTATGAAGATGCCTATGGTAAGATATGAATGGTAATCATTTTGAGGTTATGATTAAAGCGCAATATTTATTTTTCTTGTTGCTATTGTGTGCATATTTTGCGTTATTTCCGACGAGTAATAATATTATGCGTTTCGGCCTTACTGGGTCCGAAGAAACAAAATTCACTCGTAATAATTGACAAAAACCTTTATGCTGAGAGGACGAATTAAGATCAACCCCTTTTAAACGCTCTGGCTCTCTTACTTGGATAAGATATGCTCAGAGTTGTTTCTAGACCGGAATAACATCCACTGACCAACTATAACAGATGTAGAACAAACTTTGGATAATGTACACCTTTCGAAGCCAAAAGTGTGAAACAAGCTAGATGACCACGTTTCATTATTGTGCTTATCTTTTCAGGTACTGTAACAAGCAACGGGTAAGTCGGAGACGAAAATATGAACTTTGGCGGCACGGTCAACGCGGTCATGGACAAGCTGTGTGGATGCTGCTGCGCGAACTGGTGCGAGAGGCTGCGACACACCGACTCGGCCACGGCCATCGTGCCCCGGGTCAAAGCACCACCCGAGGACACGAGGTGGAAGCGGTTGTCGTCGGGTCGGAGGGCGACGGCCTCGTCGCCCCCAAGTCCGCTTGGATCGGCCGAACTTCTCCGAGTCCAACCCGGTGAGTAAAAAGAGTAGGCCTATTACACGCACACACACACACACACACATACACACAGACACAAGACAGACTTGAAAGAGACTAACTGAAGATGATATTCTTTCTGAGGTGTCATCGCCATTTTTAGAAAGCAACGTTACAAAGGATTTCAAACAGGAAAATAATAAAAACAAATAAACAAACAAACCACCACACAGTGTTTTGTAGCTACTTCATTACTAGGGACAACAAAGAAAAAACTGCTTTTCGTTGTAGCTAAGAGCTGTTTCAAAGGTCCGAACATTACACCATTAAAATCGACACGTCTCGGAGATATGATTTTTTTGTCAACAAAATATTGGCCTGCAACTAACGTCTCGGCGATATGATTTTTGTCAACAAAATATTGGCCTGGAACTATGCTGACGTAGAGAGGAAATATGAAATAAAAGGAAAGTAGGAGTAATATCACGCCATCTCATCAAACGGGTAACTTCCTGTGTTGACTCCTATTTTAGGAAGGGGATGAGGGACGGGGTTGGGGGAGACACGAAGAAGCTATTAGTGTCATTTTTGCAATAACAGTAAAGACCTACACCGTACATCGTCCCGGGGAGTCTTCTCGTTAATGAGAAATGTGCAGGGCAAGACCTGACCATTGCTCAACGCTAATCGAGATGAGCATGTTTTGGAAGAAAACTCGTTCTCTCCCCCGGCTACAAGAGCCTGTCTCCTTAGAGTGACACTATCAGATGAAGGAAAGAAAGAAACTCTTCGAGATCATGTCTCTCATGGCTATGAATAGCCGTAGATAGATAGAAACGAGAAATAAAGAGGGAGGGAGAGAGAACGCACTCTAATAGGCTAATGGAGAGAAAGTATAAATGGGGCAACGGTAGTCGGAATGGCTGAGAAATTATCACGCTCTTTTCCCCCGTCTATATCGCGGAGTGAGTTGAGCGTTGGGTTCTGTCAGCGCCGAACGCGCATCTCCACGCGGAACGTGCCAGCGAGGATTGGTGTAGAGGGTATGTATACGCGCAGGCTGGTTTAATTTCCTCTACTAGTGGTGTAGTCGACGGCACGGATCTTCCTTCATTTGTTGTGGGGGGAAGAGTGATCATACTGTCCAAACAGACACGTGAGCTGCATCAACATTAGCACCTAATGACGGCAATCTAGGTATTAACCTATTCCCCTGAAACCCATCCCGGAGCCGAAATTTACTTAATCAGAGATGATAAATAGGGGCTTGCGAGAAAGAATGCCTAAAATAGGAGCTCTCAACGAGAGGTATAACGCACCTGCGTCCATTGCTTCTTATCATCTCAAATTCCCCCTCTTGCTCCAGTAGGTCCGTGCTCCATTACAGTCGAGAGAGAGCTTGTCCATTCACCTCCAATTCGCAATAGCGGGCTATTTTTGCTGAGCTTCAGATATCGATAACATCATGAGAAAGAAATAGACTTGCAACGTAAATGCAATATAAAGTAGAAGCTCTGCTGATATACCGTCTCAGTTTCAAGTAGAGTAAAATTATCTGACAATCTTCAGTGACAAGGGGAAAAGATGAGTCTATTTACATCGCTACCATTGGAAATAAACAAGACTGGGTGATACGAAGTAAAGATTCATCGTGTGCTTTCACTGAGACCAAAAGCATGGAATGATACGGAAAGAAGAATATAAACTGCCATTGCCTGCAGTGTATCTCATGAGATTTCTGTTTTGAAAGTATACGTTGATTTCCTGCTCTGTCATCATTTGATATCAAAAGAAAATCTTTCTTTAGAGACACTTTTTGGACATTATACTTGTGTGTTTTTAAAGTTTTGATAACATGATATACATGATAGATGTATCGATTTGGAATGCTTCCGTGTTATCCTGTACCTTAGATAATAATTACCGAAGGGAAAACTAGTTCGATGCCACAAAACTTAAGCGTGCACGCATTGGACGTTACACTTTTTGACTATTATGTTAAGGACCTTCACAATTAGTCGACATTGCATGCATGTTGTAATATCACCGGTGATAATTTGAAAATGAACATCTGGCCTCTTTGAGAACCCTTAGAATATTCTCCAAGTAGATCATCCTGTCCTTCGGATATAATGCAGGAGAGAAAGACAGAGAGTCTAGTTATATTTGGACTTAATTGGATCCCATTTTAGATGATGGGAGTTACGGTGTAACGAACATTGGCTCGCAATCTGTTCAACAATTATGGCTGAGTAGGATTTTGCCCCAAAATGCCGAAAATGATGTCACATAACTCATAGTAATGGCCTCTCTCGCGGACCTGCAGAGGTTGTCGCCATGACGTTTAAACTTAGTTTAAATTAGTAGCACACTTATCTGCATACATTCTGAAAGCTGCATCAGATGCCGAGTCTTCAAAAATCTAAAAAAAAAACCACCAAAACACACACACCAACTTTTACAGTATTAACAACCTAAAACACCTAAATCTTATTCAGTCGCATGTGCATCATTTATATTGCCATTGATGATAAAAAAAGCATTCTTATCATTGAGGAAGATTACGAATAGTTTAGTGATGACAACTATCTGAAGCCATGTATAAGCCACGATGTAACATGAAAAAAGAAAGAAAAACCTACGCAAACTGAATCTCTTAAAATCTTATAAAACTTCACGTGTGAGGAATGCTGGCCGTTTAAATGCAAAGGGCGTTTTGTTAAGAGTGACTAAGAACACGCCTCTATAGGAATGACGTCGCTCAGAAGGTGAAAGTCACAGCAGGCGACATAACGGTAAATGATATCACCTGATTACTGCGACCGATGTTAATGTTGTATGCCATATTTTTTATCGCTCACGATATTCGTGTAGTCAATCCTATAGGCCTATAATCGTTGCACTACTATTTTGCTTTACTTCGGCATTTAACAGACGGACTGCGCACACGACTTTTGGTTTGGAAGATACGAAAATTACCGTAAGACTTGTGTGTAACACTGGCATGAACGGTATATCTTATCATCCTTAGATATCTGACGTTACTTTTTCGTCAATGATTGGTAATTCTAACAACTGCTGAAAATTGGAAATTAAAAATCCCTGTATCTTGAAATAAAGCGTGACGTCAACATAGATTACATAAAAATATTGAATCATAATTTATTATACACACTTGCAGGAAATCTGTTATGCTCTGTTGTCCTCGGAATAATTAATCATACGAAGAGAGTATAAGTTATACCTAAATATTGTTCAAAAGTTTTGCTGCTGCGAGTTCTTTAAGAAACAAATTTCTAATGAAGTTGACGAAGATTTATTTCTGAATCTCTAACAAAGCTATCCAGTAATAATCATTTTGTCCCCTTTACAACAACCTACTGGTGACTATCACTGAAGCCATATAATTGACAAGTCATTCAGTGCTTACGCATGAAGACGATCAAGCCGTTGAAAAGAAAGAGGAAGAAACTTTATCAAGGGTAATTCCTATCTCTTCTTTTCAGCAAAAACAAACGTCTTAATTTCCTTGTCATCTTTACTGTAATGATAAAATGACGGCATAATATTTTACTGTAGATATCATGGGATAAAACGTTTCATGTGGCATCAAAACAATCATCGTTTCGAAAACTGGCAAAGGAGCAGGAAAACAAAAACGAACTTTATTTTCCCCTGATGAAATTTTTTGTTCTCTCCTGTGAGCCATGAGCCATTGTTCAGTGAAAATATTTCACTTTTTTTTGTAATGGTTCTTACGTTTTGTAACCGTAGGTAGGGAGATAATGCAACATTTCAAGCTAGTCAACATTTCTAAGATAATGTGAGAGTCCCACATATAGTGTGTTAGGCAGTAGATGGCTTTCAGCTGCATTATGCTCGGCTTCACTGATGCATATTCTGTCAAAAGCTTTGAGCACTTTTATGACAAATGTCATTATCATCATAATGGTATTTTTAGCGGCTCTGTCTAGGATTTGACGCGGACAACAAGGGAATCGTCTGGAAAGACACGGGAAGGGCGCTTGCAGTGGATTGAAAGCACCGAATATCCTCCAGTGAATGAAATTCATTTTCCCCGTCGTTATTATTTCGATACAGCGCAAGAACTAGTTTACCCTCGTCTGGTTCTCCATTTTCCAGTTTCTGGGTTAAGCCGGGAACACTTGATATTGAATTTTTTCATACGATTAATATGGACGACATCGCTATCATGGCCTATGACAACTGAGAATAAGAAAGTCAGTATGCTACCGATGATACTATTCTTTTCTATGTGGAAACAAGATGTGGAATAATAATATACAGTCAAGTCTGTCCATAGCGGCCACCAAATGGAGACGAAAATGGCCGTTAAAGACAGGTAGCAGCTCTAGGTTGGTTAAACTTTGCTTTTGTCTGTTTTTGTTTTGTTTTTAATGGCCGTATACGGCAGGTGTCCGCTAAAGACAAGTGTCCGTTATAGAAGGCAGGTTTGACTGTATACTGAATAGTCGATTTCAAGGGAACGGTGACGAACAATGGCGGACCTCCAGAACGTGGCACTTAACTAATAACGCTTAGCATACAAAATCAAGGTGATACAGATTATTCTGTAGAGACACATAACAATGATGATGATGATGATGATCAATACTGCTATTACAACTACTGCTACTTCTACTCCTGCTACTACTACTACTACTATTGGAACTACTGCTACTGCTAATATTACTACTACTACTACTACTACTACTACTACTGCTACTACTATCATTATTATTATTATTACTACTACTACTACTACTACTACTACTACTACTACTACTACACTGTACTGATAGTAATGGTGTTAACAATACTGGAAGTGGTCATAATAATGATATTGAGGATACTAGCAGCAACAAAAATATAATGATAAGACGGATATTTGACAGATTAACAATAAAGTACAACAACATAATTTCTTGTCCTAATAGGTGTTATTTTGCTCATTTTTTCTGATATTACTACGAAAAACGATGTATAGCATAATGTATAGCGACCAATTCTGAGTGCACAAAGGGCAGAGTATTCACCTGTGCACTGAAAACACAGACACAGCAGCAAGAAAGATTCACATCCCACATAAAACACATCGGTTGATGTAAGTTATTCCGAAGGTTCGTTGAATTCGAAAATGAAGCAAGGTTCTTAAACACACTCATTCCATATACCTAGATGTTCATCCATCCGAAGGTGGAATAGGATTTGTTTTTAATATCCAAAAATTTGTGGCGTTTTCTCCATCTGTCTATAGCGGACACCTGCCATATACGGCGACTAAAACCAGTACCACTGAGAGAAAAGCAACGTCAACGAACCTGCCCACAGCGGCCACCTGTCTTTTACAGCTGTACCGCCACTTTTTTTGTCTCCCTTTGGTGGTCGCTAAAGACACGCTTGACTGTATTAAAAAGCATTTTACGGTGATTATGACAACCCGGAGTGTTTTGCGATCTTCGTTATAATATCTGTATTAAAGTACAGTTATGCAGTGTAAATAATGTACGGTTTTCCTAATCAAAATCAATATTTTAAGAAACGGGTTCAGAATTTAAAAAGAGAACCAAAAAAAAAATCTATTAACAGGTAAGTAAGTTAATCTCGTACAGTGAATTTCTCGTTAAGGCCTCGCTCGTATACAAGCACGATTTAGCACGATGAGAGATCTTCTTCATTTTTTTTTTAAATGATCGAAGCGGATACGAAATACTAAATCAATTTTTTCCAGGTGCTTTCAAAAATCTTAGTGAGGTTTTACGCCACGAAATAAGTATAGAAAAAGACATCCAACCCGTTGTACATATACAAAGTGATTGAATGTTCCTTTAACTGCGGTTGTAAATTTTCTCTTTATACGGTGTTACATGCATACTCTATACAGAGAGTATAGCCCAAAACTATCACGTCGAAACGCAGCCTTTGCCATGCATTAGTGGCCGCTTGAATTTCAGGCGGCACGTTAAGCTTTGCCGCTCCGTGACTTATTGCAACTCGTCTGACATTTCTCAAACCTGCTCAGTCTCTACCTGGTTGTTGAAAGCGAAATGAATGCATCAGATTCCTTGCTTCATACGACAGCGTACATTAATATACTGACTTCTCGATAACTGTAATCGGATACACTTCTTTTAAGACCCTTTTTATTCTTTCTTTTGGTGTTTCATGTAGAGTAACACCGTTTTTCAGCGACAACAAGCGTACAGCCTGTACATCAGAGTTTCCATTAAAACAGTGGATAGTGGTGCGAATGATAATGCATTAAAACTACACATGAGTATTGGTCAGTTATTCGATCTTGCATGGGCGAGTGGCGAACCATTAAGGTGGACTCAAGTGTTTCAATCTCATTGTCACTCGTAAAAAAAAAGGCGATTATGTCGTGTAGGTCGGGTCTATTTTCCATTATTGTACCATCACTTGAATTGTCTCCTCTCTTATCAAATAACGTTGCGATTGAAAGAATATCGTCTGCGAACTTTTGTTAAACAGCAAAGTGAAGAAGGCATGAAAGCAGTCATTCGTGGTACATGGTTATCTGCAACCGTGTATAAAGAGCGGACCGCAATACTTTCTTTAATCTAGACATGTAGAAAGAAGGAACACAGAATACGTCAGCCCCTCCCCTATATACAAGCACAAAATCAACAGAAAGATCAACAACAACAACAACAACAAGCAAAAAATGACCACGCACCTTCTCATCATTGACCTGGAAAGGAACTTTTAACAACCTACAATTCTTTACAGAAAAACGATTAAAAAATCCGGACCAGTTGAAAGTTAGTCTGAAAAGAAAGAGAAACATTTTGCAAGCACAAGAGTGAAAATTGAATCAAAACCAGATTAAAAGTAAGGAAGTTATGAAATTGTAAAGATTCGCTCATTTCTGCAAAACATTTATATATATAAATATATATATATATATATATGTATATATATATATATATATATATATATATATATATATATATATATAATAACGAAATTTAAATTCAAGTGAATTTTGTAATTGTTCTCTCTGTATCAACACTTGGGAAAGGGCGGCGAGACGCTCGAAAATTTGTGTGCAGAAATAAACCGTTGGTGAATACAGCATGAACTTTGTTCCAGTTTTGTTACTTATCTTTTTATCTTGCCAACACGTGGACAACCTCATCAATATAAATGTATATATATATATATATATATATATATATATATATATATATATATGTAGGGCAATTTGTCAATCAGTTGCAGTTCTTGAACAATAATCGACATGAATTATGCTAATGAGTGAGCTGATAATGTCGCCACCTCACAATTTTTGCCTTATACACAAAACATGACGAAAATTCAACTCTTCTGCTAACAAAGTATTAAATATAATGTTATTCCTGGCATTCCTTCCGAGTAATTTCAAAATGATGATCAGTCAATGATTTATTTGGATTTGAAACTGAGGCTTAGAAGCGTTTGGAAAAAAAAAAGAATTCCAAGATTTTATGTACCAACTATACGGCAAGTTGTGACAGAATGATACCATCAAGTCACTTTTTCGCATATGGATTGACCTTTCAAGAACTGTTTCCGTGAAAATGAGATAAACCTCACAATTTCATAACTGTCATAATTTTTATTTTGATAAGATTTTCACTGCTGTGCTTACGCGATGTTATAGTCTTTCTTTTCAGATTCTCTTTTATCTGGTTCGCTACGTTGTCATCCTTGTTCAATGCGATTTGCTATGAAGTTTGAAAGCCTTTTTATTCCTCATCCCAATCACTGTGCATTCTGAAACTCTGTACCCAGAACAATAAACCAATTCATAGGAAAAGTCTGAAATATCACCTGGATGTCTCCCACGATGACAATTATGATTCTTGAATTCAAAATGGAGCAACAGACAAATAATTGTCAAGATGAAGTGATTGTATGCAAGATACTAACATCGCTCAGTTCCATACGAGGTTTTGAGCAGAATCAATACACTCTGTGAGAGATATCTGGTTTTTATAAGACTTTATAGCATTGCACTGATGCGAATGGGAATGACAGATGCAGTTTGCACATTCATGGAAACTCTATCTAGAACGATAAGGCAGAATGTTACTCTGGCATGCTCCAAGTCTGTTGATACTATTTTTGGTTACCACCGGTTATGCACCGCAGAGCAGATGTTTTCAACTTGCTAAAGGTGAACCACATTTCGTCGGACTAGTCACCTTAAACTCGCGGTGTTGATCACTATTGCGAAAGGGAAGGAAAGTTCTGCTCAATCTCCCTCTCATTCCCTCCTCTCTCCTCTTTTCTCAGACATCTCTATTAATCTATCTAGCGATCTTTCCATCTATCCATCTATCTATTTTTTGTTTTTGCTCCTTCTTCTCTCGGATCTCTCGCTCGCTCTCAGCCCGTTAACATGACTCCGAGCCCTTGTGGAAATTGCGAGTGGTGTTTGTGAATAAGCAAGCATTTCCTGTATCGATCCGAGCCTTGCAGTTGCAAGTGAAAAACACGTGTTCCGCAAAGACAAAAACACGTCCTCGTATCGGCGTTCTAGGGCAATTTGTTCAAATCTAATATTATCCTCGTACCTATTGCTCATCCTCACTTGTGCTGCAGTATTGTGGGCATTCTAAACTAAATTATGCATTTATGTTTGTATATACATAAATATTATAGACATATTAAAATGATATCCTTTAATATTTTGGACAGCATATTGCAAATTATGATACATGCATAAATACGCAATTGTGCGATTCAGCTGCCTCTCTTATTCATTATATATGTATATGTATATGTACAGCGTATATTATATAAATATATAGATATATTTTACCAGCATACATATGTACACATATACATACACACATACATGATGGTGCACATACATAGTACTACATATATCTATGTTGTGATTATTTTCAAACGCCTATGAAACCTTCTTTCCAGCGGGATTTTTTTTTGGGAACACTTCAGTTCATGTGTCAGTCGCAGCAACTTCATCATAGTAATGACTCGAAAAGAAAGACTAAAAAAACTTATGTTTCGTAATGATATATCAAACGTTCACATTTCAAACAAAAATGATCCAGTTCGCTATTCCAAAGGTTCGTTTATACTCCGAAGGTTCGTAATTCCAAAAATGAAAAAAAAAAGTTCCGTTATTCCTGAAACGATAAAGTTCGTAATTTCGAAGTACGCACCTTTCTTTTTTCTTTCTTTTTTTTTTGGTCAAATCCGGATTAATGAACATTCTCTTTTTCTTTTGTGGAATAACAACACTTTGGAATAACGAAGCATATTTCATTTTTGGACTATTAATTTAAACGAACCTCTTGCAATGACGAACCTTGGTTATAACGCTACGAATGTTAGTATTTACGACCCCTATTCAATTTTTCGGATTAGCGAACATCAAGGTATACGGAATGTGTGTGTTCCGGAATGACGAACACTCGGAATAACGAACCTTCGGAACAAACCCTCGTAATAACGAACCTTCGGAATAACGAACATCACCCTGAAAATAACCAGCCACGAACACAAAAGGGAAACTCGTCACTGACTCCTGTTTTCGTGAAAAGAGGATGCAGGGTTTACAATTGAGGCATGATTAAGTACTATCCAAGTACATCGAGTCAATAGAAATTTTGTTTTTTTTAGCTTTGTTCAAGGACTGTATCGTAAAATGATGATTACATAACTCTAAAGCCATAGAATGTATTCAAGTTAGCTTGCACGTCGGAAAGGAACGAATTACACCATGCGCACATCAAAAACATGGCCTGTGATATAATAAATGCAATATATATTATTCCGTGTTGTTTTTCTTTTTTCTTTGGTCTTGAACGCAATCATATAATATGACATATGCTTTTACCAACAATAATGTGTGTGTGTGGGCGAGGGGTTCTGTCGAGATATTGATCTTATGAGGAGGCTTACATTGTGTACCACCCCTATTTTCAAGATAAAGTGCAAGAAGTTGAATTTAGGTTTACGCTTAAACTGGAGTGTTTTCCAATGCCTAAAACTTCAAAAACATATATATATATTTTTTTTGTAAATAAGCTTTACACACCTATGCACCTGTGTATTGCAATTAACATTTTGTGTGTTTTGAGTGAGGATTGGTATAGAAAACCCTACAGCGTTGTACACACTGCCAAAATCCCTGAAAGGGAAAGGGTTTAAGAACGTGACTGAGTTGCATACACGACTTTTGAGGGATTTCTCCTCCCCCAGTCTCCCCCCCCCCTCCGGTTTGGTAGTCGACTATACTATAACAGCTTCTGTCAGTATTTTGTGTGCATTACCAAGGACATCATGCCTAGATATTGATGTTTTACAGAAGAATACAATATGTGATTTTAGGATCCCTTTTCAACATAGTAACTGATTGCCAATAATCATAATCTTTGGATTTTCATAGACATAAGATTCAATTCGAAAGACGATAGTACTCCTCCTCCCTCTCTCCCTCTCTGTCTCTCTCTCTTCCTGTACGTTTTTTTCTCTTTCTCTCTTAACGTCTCATTTTGATACTTACATTACACCAAATCATTTTCTCGTTTTTCAATTTGTCCACCTTTTTCTTCTTTTCTTGTTTCCTTTTCCACCATTTCAGCTTACTCCACTTCTTTCTGTCTTTGTGCTCTTCTCTTTTCATTGATTTTTGGACTAAATGTACTACTTTTAAAAGCAAGAGCATGTCATAGAAGCATTCTGTGATACGCTGCTAATCATAGGAAAAATTTATGTCAAAACGTCCAAATTTTACCCCCCCCCCTCCCCCCCCCCCCCCCCCAAAAAAAAAAGAGAACAAAATTGTTATTTCCCTTCCCGCCATGGTCCTTTGTATATAACTTCGTTTTCGCTGTCAGCTTTCTTGTCTTCAACTCGCTCTTCTTCTATGTACCACATCTTTGTTTTTGTTTTTCTTGTCCTTTTGCCCTGTCTTCTTGCGCACTTTTATATTCTCTCTGTGTATATTATGCGTTCATAATGACCAAAGGAAAAAAAAAAGATAAATCTGCCTTGGAAACTCTGATCATAATTCACATCGTCCATTTATTTTGTAGGTCAACGGTGAATGTATGATTTGCAACCCTGGGCGATGAATGCCTGTAGAACGGCACGATTTTCTCTGTCGCCAAGGTTACACTAACTCTTCGTATTGTGAAGGACGATTTGCTTTTCTCCCATAAAGTTCAAGGCAATCGTACATTGTATTTTGATAAACGTAGGTTGTGCTTAACAAACACATCTCTCTTGCTTAGCCTCACTCGAGAGTAAACTTGAAGGCATCATTGGTGTCTACCCTTTCACTCGTTCTTTCCAACAAGTGTCCGTGTCGTGGTTGGTATATAGGATAGTCAGCGTTGATTTTTAAGGTTTGCGCAGCTTCGACTGCCTTTGCCAACTGAAATGACAGAATCCGATTGAAGGAATGATCGAAGGAAGTCATGACGAAAACTGCCATGCAGCGTCGACAGAGAAAGATGCAATCGAGATCCTTGGGGGAACGGAATGGATAGTGACATTCGCGGAAATTGACGTACAAGGTGCTATACATCAACTTTAAAACTCATGACAACAACATCTACAACAACAATAACAGCAGCGACAAACACTGTCCTCTTAAATATGGTCTTCCCAGGGTTCCCCCTCCCCCACCCACTACATACACATACAGAGAAATGCGTACAATGCATATACAAGCAAATATGAATCGACAGCCCTCTCGATTAAGCTATCGCAGTGAGGATGACACAACGGCCATGGTGGCAATCGATCACGGCTCGATCGACACGAGACGCGATGGTTGGTCTTCACTCGTGTTCCTCGGTATCTGAACATCACAGCAAAATCCAGATTTGAGTTGTCGCTAGGAGAAATCGACATGCAATGAAGAGCAGGTTCAAACATGACACCTGAAAATGACGCCCTTCCCCACCACCTCCCCATCCCCCCCCCAAAAAAGAAAATAATACATGAATGATCAGAGTACAACCGTGAGAGCTTTGAAATGGACCCATTGGTAACTATAATCAAAAGGGACAAAGGAGTATGCATATATCGACGCATCAAAATTGGAATTGATAACAACGCTAGAGAAAATTGTTATCCTTCCAGTAAACAAGGCGTTTTGTCTTCTTTCATCTTGGTCTAAGTATAATGATTGAATTTCCCCTCCAGCATTGCTCCCTCGTGGCCAATCATGTTGCATATAGAACCTTTATCACAATTAGCCTGATTTCCTAAACAATGGAATAATCAATGTTTCCTTATTAAGGAAAATGGTAGATGTTGTTTTTATGTTCTACCTGTCTTTTTTTTTCACAAAGAAAGGCAATTTTCCTCTACGCCCCCTTGTCTGCCGAAATCGTTTAATATCGGTGACCAAAGAGATTCCGCTGACGGAAATAGAATACCAATATCATCGCAATAATTGCCAACATCTCAAAATGATAACATCGCATTAGAGACAAGATAATGGAGTGATCATGCTTGTCGATAGGCACTATAGATAGGCTCGATGCTTAGAATCAGTCAGTCAAAATTGGTGAGTGTGTTGTTCATGGTTGTGTTGCTGTCACAACGTGGATATCGATGCTGCACGCATTTTGCCGGAATATTGTAATCAGTAACGTGTTCATACGCGCACGCCTATTCCTTCCTCTCATTGTGAGCTGTTCTCTCTCCCCCTCTCTCTCTTCCACCCTCCATCTCTCCCTCTCTCACCTTCTTCCGCACGTGTCGACTCTTCAGCCACGACTCTCCATCTCTTTCTCTCCCCCTGTCTCTCACCGTCTCTTCTTCCCTCTGCTCGTACTATCGCGTCCACTCGCCGAGCCGACGAAGTTGCGGCGTAGCGTTGCCTTCAGTGAGGTACCTGTTATTTACAATGTGCCCCATCGTTGAGAGAAGTTTAGTGCAAGGACTGGGCCGGCCATATGGACTTAAAATCGTTACCAGCGGTGAAATCGCGAGCGGGATCCATAGTGTCACATGTGATGAGGGGTCTCGGTGAGTAATGTCATTACCAAAAATGAATGTTTTCTTGGATCGCTGTGATGAAGTGAAGGCTAAGCGCCAGTTTCTGCCTTCCAACTCCGAGCCAGGAAAACATTAGTCGGTGGCTTTTACTTGTTTCTGTGTGAGGCGAAGAGGTGAATGTTTACGATGCTTCTTATTGCGCTTGTCTGAAGAAACAGATCACAGTGACCTTGAATGCCCCTAAATATATATTTGGCTCGGAACGAATGTTTCTTAGAACGACTCCGTCTCTGTAGATGTGCTGTGTGAATAATGTGAGCTTCATGGTACTAGTATATGCATTTTATTTTACTTGTTTGATTGTTGTTGTTTTTCTTTCATGCTGCGATGTGGTTTGACGTAAATTACCCGCGAAGTACGGTTATACTCTGTAAGTGTTTATCATTTTATCAGAGTGAAGAATAAGAAATGCTATGTGCAAGTTCACTACAATAACAACTATATAGTGATCACAATTAAAATTTCCTAAATGATAACTTTTCAGAAATATCATCGACTGATCGTACTCCAATGTGTATGGTAGTTTTGGGGTTTATTCGTGCGTGTGTCGCGAATGGATTAATAGATTAGGATGAAACTCCGCGTATCAAGACTGGCATTAACTGCATCAATTCCACTGAAGACTTGTTTTTTATACAATAGCAATGGTCTTTTTGAGATGCTGGTCCTTACAGGAGTTAACACTCACACGAGCTGGAGAGAAAAAGAAATTGTGGGTATATTGTGATTATGGATTCTTGTCAAGTACTACTAATTGCTCCAGCCGTCTCGAGGCAGCGTCCCCGCTGTGACGGGGTATTTTCGAGACGATTGCTTCTCGGTCCCACCGGGCCAATCGCTGGGGTAAATGTTTTGGCGGTAAAAATAAGAAATGCAATTCTCAGTCAAGCAGTCCTTAAAGGTCAACGCCATTTGTTTTCCTTGACGGAAGCCTCAAAGCCTATTCCCCTCTATTGTTTGATTTCCTCAAGAAATTATGCTCCCTGAGGTTGCTAGTAAAGAAATCACGACGGGTATATGCAAAACAAGCACGACAACAATTACTGCAAGAAATACGGGCAATGTAATTTTCCCTTTAAACCGTCAGCCAAAATAGGCAATGCATTAAGTAGAAAATGTCATTCGTCCAAGACAACAACAACCGCAAGAGAGAGAGAGAGAGAGAAAGAACAAAATGAACAGACCAGGTATATGAGTGGATTTTTTGGTTGCTATTGTTGTCGTTGTTGTTGCTGCTGCTGCTATTTGGATGTCTGTGTGTATGTGTGTTCGTGTGTCTTATACCAGCCTTTTGTTATAGTCATATCACGAAGGCGTAGCACGATACTGCTCATATAGTATAGCCTGAGGTTGATTGGTAACTAGGATAAGAATACTGCCCGGGTGACGAACGAGTGTCAGTCGTCGAGCCATTTGTTAACCCGGTATAACACCTGTATTTGTGATTCGAGATACTCCATTCCCCCGATCCTGAAGAATCTTAAAGTTTTGAGGCTTTGAGGCCTGTGCGTGTGTGCATTTGTGTGTGTGTGTGTGGGCGTGTGAGTGTGTGTGCGTGTCTGTCTGTCTATCTGTGTGTGAACGTATGTGCGTGTTTAACCTTCGTAATACCCTAGCCAACTCACTTGAGCACAATGTCTATGGCTTTTTGAGATAGTGGTGCTGAAATGGTTAAATTTCAACCAACTCGACGCCATCTGCTGATACTATCGTATGGATATCGCAACCTGTAGGCTCTGGGGCCCCTCCACATTGCGATGTCTGAACTCAAACGTTCAAAAGCATTTTAAAATCAATTACACTGTTAATATTGCCTCCGAGGAAATGCAATTTCCCCACATCTATAGTCAATGAATGGCTCTCCCGATGCCCAGGAGCGAAGAGTTTGTTAGTCATGAATTCTGCATTCTCATCCAGGGTATGATTGATCATTCTTTCAGCGGTATCTACCGGTGAAGTATTGCTACAAAGTCAAATTTGATGTCTCAAAAAAAAAATCGATTCATATTGTAATTACAACGGCGAGATTAAACTTCCTTAACAAAAAAGAAATAAAAAAGGACGTACCAAGGAGGCAGTACTCTCACATTTACCCGCAAAAATCAGTGGCCAATTGACAATCAGCAATCATGGTGTGCGCTACGCGGAATTTCGCTATAGTTTTGCCAGCGTGTGTGAGAAAAGCAGGAAAAATAGACTGACAGTTTTTAGCCATGTTGGGAGTGAAATGAACACAATCACTGATGAAAACAGTAAACGTAAAGTTTAGGAATTTGTAAGGGAGTGGTTGTGCGTGCATAGTTATGTTGGTTTGCGGGTGTGCGTACATGTATTCTTTCCCTTTACATATACACGAAGACGATCCTTGCTGAAAATGTCTCTTATTCGTCGTTTTTTACCCCGAACCGTTGCATAATTCTTGTCAGCGAGTCTCCGTGTCCATTGAGCCGCGTTCGAAGTCGCTCGCGCGGAAACGCGGAGACACTTGTAATAACACAACTTTGGTTGTTGTGTAAAGCTCGTCCTCCCCCATGGCCTATAGTGCTCGCTTTGACCTCCTGCCAGAGCTGAGCGTCTGCTGCCGATGTTATTACGTGATGTAAGAGTAGGAATAAAATGTTTGCGTCCACGCGGGTATCCCTTCGTTCTCGTTTACACTTCAGGCATATTATATTGCATAGGGAAGGTCTCCCAAACGCCCTCCCACCCTTTATGTCTTTTGTTCTCTCTGTTTTGTTTTGATTGTTGTTTTTTCTTCTGTGCAGGTTATGTATGGCTCTCTACGGGGATAATCTCTGGATGATTACGACATTTGCTTGTTGTACAGATCAATCATTTGTGTAGTGTATGTATTATTGACAGTTTCGCACGTTGTGCTGTCGGGGGTTCGAATGCAAAGCAAGGTCGAGTTCGGCTATTGACCGAGAGGTGGTTGTTTAGGGAGGAGGTGGAGGAGGAGGAGGATTTGTGGATGGGGGTGGGGTAGGGAAGTGGGTGGTTGCGATGGGCGGTGGGTTAGCGGTAAGCTTGAAGAAATTCTGCCTCATGGCTTAATTACTGCATACTACGTTTCGCTGCACCGAGCTGAACGAGCACCCTGTCATACTACCGCTCGAAGCAGGGCTGTTCTGCAAGACTCTCTACTAACTTTTTCCTCTTTTCTTATTCTTTTTTTTTTTTGCTTACTTGCTTGCTTGCTTTCTTTCTTTCTCGATAAAAGCGGTATTAACGAAGGGGCCCAAGGGGCTGTGAACATACCTGCAGACTAAATCCCTCATCGCTCTCAGTGAAGATGAATACTTCTTTTTATGGCAGCGGCTTGAATCGAATTTAATTCGTTTGAGTAGAGGCAGGGAGGCAAAATGCTGTGGCCAGGCGGAGAGAAACGACTTAGTTGGGAAGATTGTGTCGTCTACCTTAGACGAAAAGTAAGCGCACTTTCATAGGCACTGACGATTCGTGTGTTGCAAAGCCTGAACGAAGAAGAGAAAGGAGTAGCCGGCGATATATTTTTCGTTTCAAGAACTTGCAACTACACACTTTTCTTTGATTTATCAAACACAAATATCTCTAAAAATGACTGAATACCGCTGATATCTTTTTTGACGTTATCTCCAAAGTGTTCAGATAGTGTTCTTATAGCAACACGATTTTAGACAGGACACGCATGTGCATAAAACTATTAGCTATCTATCTATTTATCTGTCTATATTTACATGTATAATTATACAAAACTAAGGATATGTGTGGAATAAAGTAGAATAGCGCAGTTCCTATAGAGTGCTTAGAATTCACTAACTGGCCTAAAAATGTACACTGAAAGAGGGAAATAAAGACACAGGCAAAATAAAAAGGGTGTTTATTCTGTGGGAACTGGACGACAAAAAAAAAGATAATACGTAAGCTATGCAAAAAACAACAACAAACAAACAAACATAAAAAGGACAGAACTGAAAATGTGAATAGCATTTTGTAATATTGCTGATGACGTATTGTCGTGATATAAGCGAACGCGGGAGTGAACCATGAAGAGCAGTCCTCCGAGTAGTATACAAAATCTTTTTTTTTTTTTTCGGTGAGCAGATCGAGAGTGAACAGTTCATTTGCATAAAACGACAAGGAGCGTGTTTGCGTGTGCGTGTGTGTGGCATGTGTGTGTGTGTGTGTGTGTGTGTGTGTGTGTGTGTGTGTGTGTGTTTGTGTTTGTGTCTGAAGCTGTGTGTGTGAGAGAGAGACAGACTGTCAGACAGACAGAGAGAGAGAGAGAGAGAGAGAGAGAGAAAGAGGAAAGTGAGAAAGGGTCGAAAAGGGGCTCGGATGATCTATCTCCATTTTCCCACCCACCATCGATCTACTTTCTGTCTTCTCAATCAAAAAAAAAAGGTAAAACTCGGAAAAAAAATCTTATACAGTAGTCTTTTGAAATTTTCATTACTAAATACGTGAATAATAACGAAGAGTCCGTCCATGGACAATAATTTTATGACAGTAAGAAGGAAATAATGAGATAATCATCTTTCAGTTATCCATCGGAAAATGAAAAAAAAAAAGGCTTGACGATTCTTTTCTAAATATTGACTAGCAAAGACGGTATATCGATTCTGTAATCTGTAATGCCACCCATTTCTTGTACCCTTGATAGTGTGTTGATCAGAAGAACTATCATTAAAACTTCTTCGTTTATAGTCGTAATGATAACACTTAAGCTTCTTATTCACACAGCAACCACGCAAATATACTACCATATTAAACACACACACACAAATTTCATAAAAAAGTGCACACATTCTGTATTATGTTCACCTCTTTAGGAGACGCAGATACATGCGTAGTCATAGTAACCACTGCAGTGTAAATTGCATATTGCGCATCGATTCCATAGAGCGTTTGTGCGTGGAGGTAGGGGGAAAGGGAGAAGAGCAGGAAAGGCATTCTTGTTGATATAGATCTGAGTGTTTTTATATGTATAATTCTATAAAAATTGGATAAACATATCATTGTGAATAATTTCTCTCTCCGGTGGTCAAATGCATACCTTATGTCTCTTTTCCGCCAACCTTTTTTTTTGGGGGGGGGGGGGGGTGAGGAAAGGGAATGGTTGTTCATAGTAGGATATGAACGGAAAGGGGCTTTCCCTTTCAGCAGAATCCAATGAAATAAAATATTTAAACACTGTAACAATCACGTTACCGTCGTATGAATCACAGGGGAAGCCAAGAAATAGTAAAAAGAAGATACATCGTGTATCACACACACACACACACTCACGAACAGTATACACATCATTCATTCAGAGAGAAATACATTCTGCCAATTTTCCATCCATTCGACACTTAATAATTTCGCCGGAAGAAAAGTGGATTCAAATTACCGGTGCTTGCCACGGGGTATGAATAATGAGCGGGAGAAAAAAGGCATAGGCAAAACAACAACAACAACAATAACAATAAAAACAACAACAACATACAATATGCTATGATTTTACAAAAGGTGTAGCAATTCTTACATCCTTGCTATGCTACTGGGGAATATGGCATGAATACCGGGGAATGTATAATTTTTGTTTCAATCGCATTCAATACTAGCAGAGTATAGTGGATGAGTTTACTCTCTTACATCAAATGATGTCATAATGAAACAGGGACATTGTAACACAAACATAATACACACGTGTCTTTGTCTGTCTGTCTGTCTCTCTCTCTCTCTCTTTATATGCCTAACAGCAGTTATATAAAGCGCATGAATCATGTGCACTAATATCTATGCATTGTTCAGTTCCTTAAGCGATCGAGTTGGTTAAAGTATGCTTATTTTAAGTATGACATGAGCATAACTTTCAAAGTTTAGCTACAATCGACCGAAGTGCAGAGAAAGAGAGAGAGAGAGGGGGGGTGGGGGTGCAACTACACTACGCCTGCTACCACACTGAAGAGTATAGGATGGGAGAGTCTTGTATGTTTCCTTGAAAGTCATCCGCAGAGGGGTACGTGTATTGACCTCTAATGTGTTATCTGCCTGCAGAGCGCGAGGTATTACCGTAACGTAGACATCATACCGACACCGCGCTATACGGCAATATCGCGTCATTTCTGCTTTATGAGAACGGTGCCATGGAAATACGTTAGTTATTAATATCGCATTATTTCTGGTCTGTGCATTGCATTGGTGTCTATATGACCATTCACACTGAACCATACAGCGTGCATCACGCCGTAATTTTGTGTGAGTGCAATACATCGGAGGGGGGGGGGGGAGGGAGGGGCGAAATGCAATGACATTGACATTTCTATACCCCGAGCATAATGCGTGCAAGTTCCGCGTCATGTGTGTGTGTGTGTGTGTGTGTGTGTGTGTGTACGAAATAAGTCAAAGTTTTTATCTGAGACCTTTTCACAACAAAATGTAACAACACATATTACAACTAAATGCAATACGAGTTGTTTTCGCGTGGGTGGGTTGGCGTGTTGCCTCTGCCGATAGAGCAGTTTTGTGCCAGTCAGTCGAATAGTGTAGTATTTCAAACATTCATATAGAGAGGATTTTCACTGTTGCAATAGTTACGATATGCATATAGAGCTGTAATTGCGTTCTTTTCACTATAAAGATTACCAATAAAGCTCTCACACACACGCACATGCACGCACGCACGCACACACACACACACACACAAACACACACACATATTAAGATGGTATCACATCATAAAGAGAAAACAAGAAGAGATGTCTTTGGTACGGTAAGTTGATATCTACGTTAGATATGAATAACGTAGATATTAGGCCATAATGCGCAAACACAGTGAGCGCAAGGTGTTAATAAAAAGGAGTAAACGAATTCTTAGTGCTAACGGTTCCATACAAGAATACTTATCCACTTTAGCATATTCATATACAATCACTCATAGGTGAACGCACGCACAACACACACACATACCTATGGCCGCACATGCACTTTTGTGCACGAATACTCTCTCATACACACACGCGTAAACACACAAACACACAGTTAACATGGCTATGAGCATTCCATCAATATACCTAACTTATGACGTGTGATGTCTCTGTAGCTTGAGCGCCTCATGAGGGAATTCGCACTTTGCTAGAGACTTTGTGACATTTGCCAGCCACACGATGTCTTTTGGCGAACATTCGGAGCTCAAGCCTAGTTAGGAACAGGAGATTTCTACATTATGATCACCCAGCTACACCACACATAAACACAACACACATACACACACAAGTACACAATACGCACAGACACGCACACACACGCACACACACACATTAACACACTGACACATTAACACGCACATGAATACTTTATAGCGCCCAATAAAAAGAAACAAAAAAATGGTTTCTGTGCATGCAGCACGCAGCTCACGTATTCAAGAAAAACATAGGACCAGACGCGGGCTGCCCTCAGCAACGCAATGTGTCGATTTTCCGACCCACTTCTGGCAGACGATTTTGTCTCGCTAATCGGAATTCCACCTTCTTGGCGACAGCACAAAGAGCGACCTGCGGAATCCGCAACCTGGAGGAACGGAAATGCGTGCCTTAACAGCCACTTTCGCTTGACCTCTGAACCTGCCGAAATCCATTTACACACAAGTTGGTACTATTCCTCTACACACACATGCACGCACACACACACGCACACACATACACACACGCACGCACACACGCACGCGCGTGCACACACACATACAATACACACACACAACACACACACAAACTCTTTCCTTCACCCTAACCATCGTGCCACTTTTCACTATCTATCTATCTATCTACATTTGTATCTATCTACATTTGTATCTATCTATCTACATTCTATCTATCTATCTATCTATCTACATTTTTATCTATCTATCTATCTATCTATCTATCTATCTATCTATCTATCTATCTATCCCTTGCGGTTGCTCTTTAACAGTCCTGTCTGAAAATGAGAGATGGAAAATACCAAGACATCAGGAAAAACTTCCCTGTGGAATGAGGGCGGGCCGGAGGGAGATTGATTGCTCGCTTTGAGATGCGCTCTGCCCCAAAAGATACTTTCCCGACATCCTTCCTGTTTCAACGCAATTCGTATAGTGCTGGATGATGCCGCCGTAAACAGCGCGACGCGAGGAGGAATATCTCTGGCATTGTGATGGAGCTGTAGTATCGGTGGACGTAATGGAATGGGCAGGGGGATGAGGGGAGCGAAGCGGGGGGGGGGGGAGGCGGAAGGTAGAGGGGAGAGGGGCAACGACATCGAATCTAAATCGTGCTACCGTCTGCAGTGTCTGCAATTCCAGTTTGATCTACATTATGTGGAAAAATATGTATTCCATGCTGCTCAGAGATGTACTTCTTACTCAGGAGGCCTGACAAACCGTGTGTGGTGTTGCATACGCAGCATAGAAATAATAACAATTGTTTTAGAAATAATCCCAGGTATACTTTCAAAGTAATGGTATTGTTTTGGTTGAGACGGGAATTCAGTTTTTAACTTGAAGCAAGATAATTAGAAACCACTTATACAAAATATTAAAGAGCATGCAATTCTAAGAGGTATCAAAAGTCTATTTGATGAAAATCAGTTTTTAACTCTTTATTTGCCACGTTCGCACGTCCGACTCAGTCGACCGCATGCCAACTTCCCATATCCTGCTCAAACGCACAGACCCGCCCAAACCAATCGATTGCTCGCCAAATGCCACAGTACAATGAATACACAGAATTGGCGAATAAATTTCAAGTTTAAGTCACTGTTCTATGTGCAAAAGTCATGCATCTACAATAATGTACTTGTCGACAATTTGAAAGAGAACAATCACAGATTTTGCATACAATTTACGTCAAAGCAAAGCTAAAGGCATTTTCTCTACAACTATGCTCATTACACGTCCACGTTAACAAAAATCTATAAAAGTTGCATAGATTAAAAAAAAACAGAATGTTTTTCCACAGCATGATTACGTTGCTGTCTCAGAAAAATATGGCACACAGGGAGTTTACACCATGGCACATAAAGAGTTAAATGGCTGAGATATTAGTGTTTTATTTAAATTCTGTTTGGTTATAAAAGTATAACCTGAATGAAGAAAAAAAAATGATTTTGGTATAAGCGGTACAAGTTTATTACTGCATGATTGATTGATTGATTGATTGATTGATTGATTGATTGTACTATCCATTAATCAATTCCCCCTTTGGTCTAAAATATTTGAAGTTGGTGAAAAAAGCACATTCATTTTTCTCTTGCAGCATTGATTAACAAGTGACAACTATTTCGCTGATAATAGTTATAGGTCTATTGCTCCTGCCGTGCTGCACAAGAACTGTTTAAATATAACTCCACGACCATTAATTGTGCTGAAAAAAAAGTGAACGATCTAAAAAATCTGTCATTTTTTTAACATCAAATCACTTTGCAGCGTTCTTTCAAATTTTGTTGTTGTTGTTGTTGTTGTAGTTGTTGTTGGCATGGTAACGGTGACTCTAGGCCTAGGCGAGTGCTTGATACGCGCTGCAGACAGAATGCAAATTTGAACAGCGCTACATTTTGTGCATTTGCAAGTCCACGACAAACACTTGTTGCGCGAAAACGCAAGATGGCGTGGCTGCTCTTCTGACTGTTTCCCCAAGTAACAAAGAGAGGGGGAGGGGGAGGGAATAAAAGATAAAGAGTAAAAGAGTGAAAGAGAGAGTAAAAGGTGCTCAAGAGAGTGCTCCTGTAAAACCTCGAATCAATCCACAAGTATCCGTTTTTTCAAACTGACACATCGCAGCTCCCTCTGCTCGTAATTGAAGAATCACGAATAAGGTTAATCACATTAAATCAAAAAGGGCAGAGGTGAGAGAAATATACAGTCGTAGAATGCCTGGGATGTTTCACCACTCTTTTCACTATACCGAGAATTTTTTTTTAAGCAACAAAAAACAGTTCATCGTAGTTTCTGACCTGAAATTTATTATCTTTGACGTTTTCCGGCACCCAATTTTATCTCGCAGCATGGAATATCCACACTTATACTGCCACTGCACTTACACATCATCTGACAATTATATATTAAGCAAGAAAGCATGGTACCTCGATTACGTTCTTTGTGTTTTTACCAAAATTTGAATAAAAGTATGTGTTTGTTTCGACTAGAGTAACGATTGTGCCAACGACATAGATAAACATAATAATTATTATAAAATTATGCAGTGAAGAAAATTACTATGAAATGTGGGCGAAGGGGATCACCCCGTTGGCTTTTTGGACATTAGAAAGGAATGCAAATTTTGTGAGTGTCACACAATGTACTTTATGGAGATGGGATGGTATGATGTTGTTGTTATTATCATTCAACTTGTGTATATGGATAAATCATCTTACATTAAACATTGCAAGGATTTCTAGAATGCTTAACCTGCCAGGAAGGTCACCAGTCGATCTTTGTAGATCCCCTTTCTGTTATGCGTGCTCTGATAGTGTGAAATAACTTGCTGATAATTTCTTATGTAAAGGGAAACACAAGAACTGCAATCCATATCTTAAAATTCAATAAGCACATAAGGCATATTCCATTATCAAGTCAATGGATGAAATTATTTTGTATTTTTTCGTCAAGTCATATTGCGTAATACATGTACACATCTTCGCCTTGTACAACCTTGCGCATTGAATTATGCCTGGATTACGAGGTCACGTGAACGAGTGAGTGAATTACACATCCTTGTTCATAAGATTGCTCCCCCCCCCCCCCCCACACACACAACACTTACCTTACAGTACATGCTATACAGCACATCCGTCTGCCAATATTGTATTGGTAAATAAACGAACGGATCATGGTATTTGTCACAATGACTTCAACAACTGAATGTTAATGTAGGCTACATTGATCATTATGATACCAATGTACAATACCCACACACAGAAACACACTCCAATGCGATTATAGCATCCGTAGTTATAAACTGAATTGAAAACAGACGACCTCGCACTGCTCACATACAACTAAGCTCAGAATCCACGCAAACATCGCAACACAATCTGCAACTCAGACATCGCTTCAACTGTCAACGTCACAGCACTTGTCATACTCGATCAATTTAGAAAAAAAGAAGATACGGTCTTTAGATCCTATAACACAGCCTAAACTGAAATAAAATGGGCGTCTCATTTCCATGGACATCCAGAGTAACTGAAGACAGAATTTGTAAGTTTATGTGGAGTGTCTTCAGTGCGTAGTGTCATATAACATTTTGCACGTTTTAGTGATTATCACTTTAGGAATATAAAAAACAAAACACCAACGTTGGGTGTCTTGGGAATGAAACTCGCTCGTTGATTTTACTTCGTTGTTATTCATTTTTCCCACCATAATCATTGATCATCCTCCAGGTCTTGACCCGTACTACAGTGACGATGATGCAAGCACCTCCTCAGAAGGCAGCGCCAAACTCGCGGAAGGGACCAGCCCGATCAAACGAGCCGCGTCGATGCGAAGGCCGAGACCTGACGAGCAGGTGCCGAACCCGACCGAAGAAGGCCGTAAGCGCGCCTCGAGCATGTCCGGAGCTAGCCCGAGTACACTCACAGTGCCTTCCCCCATAGACTCCCGAAGGAGGCGCAGCTTCGAGAACTTTCGGATGTGCGATCTTGGCGAGATCAGACCGGAACTCTACGTCATGGAAGACGCTCAGACGACGCTGGATAAGACGCAGTCGCCTTCAAAAGACGACGCGAACGAAGAGGCTTATGGTATTCTTTCCTTCAGCGTCCGATATGAAGAAAATACGCAAAGGTTTGTGTGCGTTCTTTACATTGGCTTTTAACGTCGTGTTGTGCGTACGTGTCTTTTCAGCCATAAAGGGCAGAGAAGTAGCTCGGTGGGTTTCGCGTATGCCTTGCATGAAAACGACTAGGTTCGAGGCCAAGTAAATTCAGCTGAATAACACTGTGTGTTTTTTTATGCCGTTCCTTCTTGAAGAAGGCAAAAAAACTCATTGGGAAGGATAAAAAATGGAGGTGTCATGTGTGAAAAGGTCACAATTCAAGCACGTACACTTCACTTCTTGCATAGACATAGCAGAAAGGGGGGGGGGGCAAACTTTATGAATTTCTTCCTCCCTCTTACACACATTCACAACAGATACGAGATAATAATGCCACCTCTCGAAGTTTGTCCTACGTGGCCGGCAATAGTCAACAAACTATTCACGTTGTACCATAAGAAGAAAAAAAAATTGAATCGAGTATAAATACCATGTAATTTGAATCGAGTAAAACCAATTATTTTGTCAGTGTTTTGAGAGTGGAGGGAGGGTTAAAATCAATTTCACTTGATTAATACTTTGTCAAAAGAATGATTTTTTTCCCCCACGGTACATCCCCACGTTTAATGATCGTCAAGGGCGAACGCGCGATGTAGGATATCGGCCAATTACGACAAACGTTTTACTGACTTGATACAAAATTCTGACGAACAGTTATGTGGTTAATCTCGTTCCCACGGGATTATTGAATAGTGCGACAGACTAGAACTGTATATGAATTTAAACGGTGCAAGCTACACTTTAAGCACCCGTTATCTGACAACGTACAGATTACCGGGGGACATAAAAAACAGCAACAGGAATAAACATATACATACACACATACGGACACACACACACTCTTACACACACCAACACGTACATTAATTCACGACAGGGTCAGTATCCATAGCTTTTTATGGTGTCCGTCATGAAAACAATGTCTCGGGAAAACTCAAAACTCCTGAGTGTATGAAACACAATGAAAAACAACGAAAAGAAAAATGACAGAATCAGCTCAAATTAATCAGAATTCCAAAAATAATAGGCATAAGTAAATCAGGAAACAATGTCTCGGGAAAACTCATCTCGAGTGTATGAAGCACAAAGACAAAATGAACGAAAAGAAAATGACAGACTCAGCTCAAATTATTCATAATACCATTAAATAATAAACATAAATAGACAGGCAAAATTAAGATTACAATAATCATAAAAAGAAATCGTATGCGTGCCCTGCACAACGATTATTCACTTTGTTTCCGGCAGCGCATTTAGGAAGTCAAGGACGACTAGCCACTGTCAATCCTGATACTAGAATGACATAATTGAGTGGAAGGAATCATGAAACACATTACGAGGGAAGAACAGTCTAACATTCCCCTTTTTAACCGTCACTTTTTGTTTCATGTAATAAAAATGTGAATTTCTGCGACATCTCAGAGTTGTTATCACTCAAAAACTAGCAGATACTGGATCAAAGTCCGAACAGATGCCATCTGCATTTGACCTATATAAGAGAAACTTTGTTTTGAAAACGAAAGGAGACGCATACGAGGGACATGAATATTAATGAAATCTAATCATTTCATATGAGAGGTATAGTACAGGGTAATGGATACATTCTGAATATCTGCATATTTTGCACACACAAGCAGAATTGTATTTCTGTTTAGGACGACAAAATTTGGAAGTTAGATACCAACTCACCTAAACCGTTGTTAACTATCACCATATTAAATCAACACCAAAGTGTCTGTCACATTTTAAAACAAAGATGGATGAGAATTAATGCATGATTGCCGAACCGGAGGATTACGGTTACATCTGGACCTAGCTTTGTAATTAGTGTGTACATCAACGCATGCGCAAAGACACGCGAACACGCACAGACGCTTTTTTAAAGATATCTTTTATTCGCATTTCGTTCGACAGCATCACCAATATCAAACGAATACAAACAAACAATCATTTTATGCAGATTCATACAAACAAAGTGACTTCATACAAAAACTACAAATAGGCCTATGCATGCAACAGTCTCACAATACAAAACTAGACATAAGTCTTGAAATACGAATTCACCTTGATCAACTTGATCAAACTCATTAACATTTCCTTAATCGTGCTCACACGTGCGCGCACACGCGCGCACACATACAGTACATTTACACTATTTTCATCCAACCAAATCACTCGCCATGACATATACACATCTCCTGAGTATACCGCCCTAACTTTATAGTTTCAAGGCCAACGAAAACGTGCTACGCGTTTCTCCTACACTTTTAACGTATTCATACAATGCCGTGCTACCCCAAGAATATTCCACATCCGGACAACACTTCTCTTGACGTCCGTACCCTTGAAATCATGCCTCGAGTATCTACTTCTCTCAAAGTGTCCGTTCAATGACTATCATCACTGCCATCAAATCACTAGTTTGAAATACCATAATTGGCCAATTAGTAGCCTGAACGCAGCTGACGTTCTAATCTCAAGTTTAAAGGTCGTATATCCCTTTTGCAAATGTCACAAAATTTTGGCATGGTTGAAGAATAATGTCTCCCGATACTGTGTATGAAATCTTGCGGTAACACACCTCGGAGTTTTTGTTTGTCTTTTTTTTTAAGACATGAAAACTTACCCCAATGCACTTGAGAATACGCTCCCCTTTGAACTGAAATAATGGTTGGGTATTCTTTTTCGGGGTCCAAATGTATTCACTGGAAATCTGCAAAGTTGTTTTCCCCTCCATCATAAAGACATTTCTAGATTTACTGTTCTGAGGAAAGGTCTGAATTACCTTTACATCTATAATGTAGGAATTAAAAAGAATCTTATTTCCAGAGTTGCAAAAATGAGACACGAACTTTAAAGCACGCACTTTTCCATTCTAAGTTGTCTTTGTTCAATCAGTCTACAATCAGTGCAATCGAAGTATCGAACCATATATTGCACAGAATGATATTTTTAAAACGCCCCTTCCCAACGATACATGGGAAACAGGTACACAGTTCGCAACTTTTGTAGCCAACAACTTAGACGTGAGGTATTTCACCTCATACACAACTGATCGCCACACGGCGGCTGATGTCCTCTCAACATTTTATGTTGCTTTCGTGAAAAAACATGTGACTGTTCATTCAATGTGGTGGCGCTTGGTCGTGTGTGAACGTGTTCGTTCCGCCACGAGAGTGATGCATCGAGCGGTTTCTGAACGCATGGCGGTGATATATGATTGTGTGCTGATCATCAATCACGTGTGTAAACGGTGGCCAAGTAGCCAAACAGAACGTGACCAGAGTTAGTTATCACGAGTCAAAGGTGATCAGCATTTCGATATAATGATGCATGATAGTGAAACCACGGCGTCGTCACAGTCACAACGTCATAGCCGTGCGCTCGCTGCCCAACCCGTTCGCGGCCGTTGCAATTGAATGCGCTAAGTCTCCGTGACATGATTCTAGCTAGCTACGATACTAATCCAATACATTAGAAACTGCCACAGTAAACAGTCAGTACAACTGTCAGGACTGCTGCTCGTTGTAAGGGTCGTTGCAGTTACACTTTCTCAACAGTTAGTTTTTGAACAGCTTACAAGACCCTTCCAATCATTCCAAGCCGCGTTATGGAAGCAAAAGGCAAAGACTTTAAGGCTTCCTTAAAGCGTTCAACATCAAAATAGCACTTCCTCAAAAAAAGGTGCCTCTCCCAAGCATTAAATTATTCACGTGTCTTCCGGAAAGTGGAGGGTAAATACAAGTTCCATTTGCAAGCAACCCATAAACAAGGGCGACCCAGTTTCCTGTACACTGCCATCATGGCAGGGTGACTACCATTATCCCCTATGGAGTCATCATTTTATGGGTATTCTCGGCTAACACAGAAGAACAGAGTGCTGTTAATTCAATTCCGTTTCTCCGTGGGGTTTTTTTTCACTTCTCGAGAAGAGGATGAGTGATGTGGAGAGCATGGGGGGAAATAGAGGAAGAATTTCAGAATCGTGTATTTTCGTAAGACGATTGACAGATTCAATCGCATTCACAGTGAGGACACCCCTCCCGATACCGCAACCCCGGCACGAGAAAGATTTGACATATAGGCGTTCATCATGCCCAGGGTCTTGTTAAACAAGCTCGCAGAGTTTAAATCTTTAATAACTGTAACATTTCACTCTCTCTCCCACACCTTCTCCCTGTCTGTCTGTCTGTCTGTCTGTCTGTCTATCTGTCGCTCATTCTCGCTTCCAGTCTTGGAAACTTCAGCATGCGCCCGGACACAAGATCCGAGTCAAAAAGAGGGAAGATGGGGAGGGGGGGGGGGGGGGGTCATTACGTGCTGTGTGAATGATACCGTGAATGTGAACGTCACCGGTATTCGAACAGAAAAAATACCCCGTATCCGCCAGACAAATTGAATTATCCGGCTGAACATAAATTGGGTAATTCATGGGAGGCCGCAGAGGTGGTATGAACATGAACCAATGAATCGACGGGAATATACAAAGATTTGTCCGCGATTTATTCCACGTACATTTGTAACTATCGTGGCGCAACATGCAAACGAATTGATATTGTTAATTAGGCAACCGTACCCTAATCAGCGTGATTTATCTCACTCAAGTAAACAATTTATTTATGAATTACATTTCTCTGATTCTTTAAACCAGCCCCCCTCCCATAATGGTGAAAACATGATTCCTAAAGGTCATCATTTCTTTATGACAAATTAAGCGCAGTTATCTACTTTTCATGTTTGTTTTTTAAGGGTTTGTTAAGTAATGTTTTCGAATGATATCTATAGACGCATTTTCCCCGGGGAATTTGGTAAAATTGCAAATCATTCACTTGTATTATGTTCCAATATTCTTAATATTTAAGTCTGAGTCACGGCATTTTTTCCCCAAAAAGAAAGAAAAAAAAAAGGAGTGGTAATTTCAAAGGTACTCATGACTTTCTCTTTCCTCAGTATATCTCACATTATTAGAATTACAATCATTTAGGAGAAGCCAGTGCTGTACGCATAGGTGACCTCACACACACACACACACACACACACACACACACATATATATATATACACATATAAATATATTATAAAAATATGAATATAAAGATATTATATATATATATATATATACATATATATATAAATATAAAGATATTATATATATATGTTTATACATTCATGCGTTTGTATGTAAATATGTGTTCATGGAGATGTGTACACATTTTGTGTACAGCCATCCCTCAATATAGACGAGGGGCGACACTTCATTTCGCCAGTGACATTTTCAACGCCTCTGCCCAAACGCGAAAAGCTATGCAATGGCGTTATTATTATTAGCAACGACCTTGACTTTCTAGGCACATAGTATATATTACATACCTCCTCTTTTTTTTTCTCCCATCCTACATACCTCCATCAAATTATGATACCTGAGTAACTTCGATAAAGGAGCTCAATTCACGAGATTTTTTTCTGCGTCGTGAGATGTGCTGTATAAAAATAGCTACAAAAGCGGTCTTCTTTGGAAGGAGCAAATCAGAATACATTTTGCGAATAATGTGATGACAAAAATTATGTGTGACGAAATCTTCCTTGTTTCTATTATATACGATCTTCTTTGAAGAAGTAGGGAATCCTCAAATAACCTACTTTTTGTCTAAACCGATCAGGCATAATTATGACAAGATATTTGTGAGTTTGTGAGATTCATCTTCATATATATAAGCACTTTGGGCACTGTCTGTTTGGATAAGTACAATAGTTAGACAATAGATCTGTAAAAGTCTCATATGACAATCGTAACGTCAAAAAAAAAAAATGTCTGAGGGCATAGAATCATCTCACAGAGGAAAAGTCGTGGAATAATTTGTCAGGACTCCATCTAACTCCACTTCAGTGGTTGTCTATACTAGGCAATTGTCCGAGGGTTAAAGGGATTGTATAGTTTTGGTTGAGACCTAATTTCAGGTTCCTAACATTTTTCGGTGAGATAATGAGAAACCTCTTACGAAACATGAAAATGCATGTAATTCCATGAGGAATTCAACATTTATTTGATGAAAATTAATTTTGAAATGGCTGAGATATCCAAAACAGAGCGATTCATAATAAAGTGTGGGACTCACCTTTTATTACGATTGCTTCGTTTTACTCTGTGTTTGGATGTTTCAGTCATTCCAAACCCGATTTTCATCAAATAAACTTTGAATTCCTCTTAAAATGGTATGCTCTGTACTATTTCATAAGTGTTTTCTTGGTATTTCGCAAAAAGTTAAAAGCCCAATTCTCATCTCCACCAATACTGTACCATCCCTTTAACTGAAAAGGGAATGATAATAAAGGGAATAATAATGGTAATGATAATAACAATAATGATGATAATAATAATAATAATAATAATAATAATAATAATAATAATAATAATAGTAATAACACAATGATTTATTAGGCGCTTAATACAGAATACGGAGACGAGGTATGCTAATTTTATTGAGCATTGAGCATTATTGAGCTAGTGATCACTAGTGTCTCTGTTCATTGTTTCATACTGTTTCAAGCTTCTCCTAGGTTTCCATAAGTCCGTAAAATGATATGAATCACAGCCTGGTCGATAATGCACTATACTGCAGTCAGTGCAAGAGAGAAAAAAAACGAGCATCAACAGTCGAGGTGCATATAATATGTCATCTTTCTCCTTTATACATTTCGAAATCATAGCAAAACCAATGATGGAAACAGACCACTGAGGGAAAAAAAAATACATATGGATGACACTTCATGGGAAATTATGAAAATACGAGCTGCCAGTGTCACAAAGACATACACATAATCAGCAATCAGACATTATCTACGACAAATCATGTTTAAAGGATCAGTACAGACAATTTATGATAATAATGTCACATCATGTAGTACATAATTCGATAGTGCCATGTATACATTTGTAGAATTTATTGTGGTCCTTGAGCAGATGAACCAATACTCTGAAAAACCCAAAATATGATACACAGAACGAGGATGATGACATAGCAGGCTCACATATTACTGTAATGTAGCTATATCATTACATTACAATTACCACTTGGATATTAACAGGGATCACTTGTATAGAATTTACTCATGCTTTCTTCTTTTGTTTTGCTTCCTTGAGAACCAAATAATGCATTCTCATGTGAAGCTGTTATTTTATTATCCATGTTCCTTGTGATTTGTTATGATTTTGAAAACATTCTTTTATCTCATCCCCATCACTTAAAACTCTGTACCTTTATATTAATACCAATATGTAGATAGTTCAGATGCAAAAGTCTGTATAAAATCATCTGAAAAATAAAATGTCCTTTAAACATTGCAGTCTGAACGATTACGTAACATATAAATGGAAACAGTCATCCAAAGAACATGCCAGAAAAAATAGGTAAAGATAAGCAGATTCATAACGACACTACACGGTACAGAGACTGCCAAATGATATTCTTTGCTTCAACTCGCTCGATTATTACGGGTAAATCAAGATATACGTCTCTCTTTCTCTTCCCTCTCACACACCTCATCATCCTCTTTCCTCTCTATCTCTCTCTTTGTATGTATGTATGTATGTATGTATGTATGTATGTGTGTATGTATGTATGTGTGTATGTATCTGTGTATGTGTGTATGTATGTATGTATGTGTGTATTTATCTATCCATCTATTTTTCTATATATCCATCTATCTATCAATCTATCTATTTATCTATCCATCTATCACCTATCTATCTATCTGTCTATATATCTATCTATCTATCTATCTATCTATCTATCTATCTATCTATCTATCGCGGTTGCTCTACAGTCCTGTATGACAATGAGAGATCTATCTATTTATCTATTCATCTTTCTTTCTCTTTGTACCCTTTCTCGTGTCAGTATACATACCCCGTATTGATTCGACTTCAAAAGACAGTACTTGTGCTTGCATTGGGGAAGGACACTCCATCACTCGTGGCGGCGAACATATCTAATTGACCGTGATTGTCCTCTGAGAGAAAGAATGAAGGAAAGAAAATATTTCATTGTCCTCCCTCTCCCCCCCCCTCTCTCTCTCTCACTCACTCTCTCCCTCCCTCCCTCCCTCCCTCCCTCTCTTAAATACTCTCCCACCTTTTCCCCCTCTCTTTCCTTCTCTCGACAGATGCCAAAAGCCACATCTAAGATCAGCACCTACTGAGAAGTTTGCTTAGGGTACAATAATGTCATTTTCCTGTGGCAAAACATTGCCACTCTCAATTCTAGTCCTTTTTGTCTCAATCTTTTCTTTCTATTTGAGAGCAAATTACATTTTGCGCTATACATTTTTTTTTCTCTGATTATGGCTGCCATATGAATCACGTGTTACGCCATAATTGTCGCTTATTCATATAGTGGTCGGTAGTTCAATGTTCTGGCCTATAGTACGAACCCGCTGACTGTACTCTTGTGTTACTGTGCACGAAATGAAATCACACAGAAAAACAATCCTACAGTTGAAACATCAAGCAATAATAGTGTTCAGCGTCAACGAAATAATTGACTGTCAACTTGTGCACGTGCATTGTAATGCTTATAATGCTGCTTCTTTGGTAAACTTCATAAAAATCGTTTTCGTCAGTCAAGTATGTTGCCGTTCAGTTATCATTCACATCTAAGCCGTGAGCTAGAAAACTTTCCAACAGAAAATGGCCACTGATTTCACCGGGACATTACGTTTAGAATTGGGTTGAGCAAAAGAACAAGGAATATAAGGCTTCAAGTAATGGGGTGATCATGATTATCGTTTGATAAAGTTTCTGTAGCAATGCAGTGAAATGTTTTCATGTGTGGAAAAAAGATGTCAACTCTTCATCTCACTTAGATGTTGAAGTCTTTCAGACCTAACCTCCCGAAAATAATGAAAATGAATGGTACAAGTATTACTTAGCAGCCTAATTCATATCTCGCAATTGTTCCCTAAAGGAGTGATGCCATGTTTTTAGTGCCAGCGGTGGAATAAAGGAGACCACAAAAGCACACGGACATATAAAAAGACATTTACAAATGACAGACTTTCAGGGGCTGGGAATTCTCAGCTTATTGTGCAACATTGTGCCGTATTGACGTAACGTCATTATGGATTGCGTAGTTCGCCCAACCTTGGCTGATGGCGGTCGCTTTGTGTGGGCCGTCTTTGACTATAGAGTCAATAATATTCCTGGTGCTTTCCTTCCTAATTGTGTATATGACTGCTCAATGCCATACCGGTTATAGACGCAGTGTCATCTCTACCCCCCCCCCCCCCGCCTTCATCGCCCTTCTCCAGCACTAGACGTTGAGAATTCGCGTAGACACAAGCGCATCGCCAGTTAAAGCACAGATGAAATAGGTTTTGACTATCAGTCGCTGAATGGCGAAGAAAGAATGAAAGCAAATCATAAGGTACTGACAATCTTAGAGCTAAGTGCACTTTTGTGTCCTTTTTTCCCCCTGCTTCCTTTTGCAAAAACATATTACGGATCTTGCATGCATTCTGTTTGATACAGGTCAGCATTGACGAGTAGTGGAGAAAGCGTTTTTCCCTTGACCGTACTCCATTTTCGGTGCCATTGATGGTCGTGCCATTATCAGGGATAAGTGGAGGTGGGAGGGGGTGGTATCCAAAATAAGATATTGGTATTGCTCTTTTTGTTTTTTTTTAGAGGGAGATCCTTCCCATTAGTGTATACTGTATTTGTTCGAGCCTGGAATGTATGCCGAATTCTTTCGATTATGTCATGTCGTACGTGGGTCGTGCATCGGTTGTCCTTGTTAGTTAATGTGTTGTTGTTGTTGTTGTCCTGCATGTATTTTTAGTAACACGAGAATTCATCCCGAGGATTTGGTTCTGATTTGCACAACAGAACAGTTTGCTGTTTTCACTGACATCATCGGTTGCAGGGATATACTTTAGTTCATTTTATCATCAACGAAGAAAAATATTCTTCAGCAAATGCGAAACACGCATTATATCCAATCAAGTGGTAAATGAGTTGATAACAATGAAGGAATGTAGTCATCCAGTTTGGATGATTTTCATTACTTTTCTGACATGACAGCAACGCCTGGACGCAATTGAAACATCGTTATTTTGACAAAAGTAAGCAAAGAATGCTACCAAACGGGGAAAATAAAGCATTACTACACCTCATAAGTATACTTGTTAAGCACTTGACAGCGAAAAGAGCATGTTTACTCATTTTTCTTCTTTTTAATTTCTCAATCTCATTCTTCTCTCTAATTGTTCTCATTATCTTAGATACTCATACAATTCTGGTCTTAGAAGCACACAAAATACAGTGAAATAGAAGAAATTCCCCATTCAAACCATTTTATTTTCCATTTCTATTCTAACTTTTGTCTGGTGGCATTTTTCCATCATCTGTTTTTCTTCTTTCTCGCCAAACAACGAATGAAACGAAAGTGCGGATATACGAAGAGATACAAATCGATTTTAAGGGATGGTCAATAGAATATAAAATTGATCATTACCATTCTATTTTGTGACATCGATATAATCATATCAGTATTAAGTGTAGTATTCGTGTACTCGATCATGCCATGTGTGTTTGAGTATGTGTTTTTAGACGGCGTGTAGGCGTATTTTGAGTTGAGAATCTTTAGCACAATGTAAAAATAAACTCGCTTGGGAAGTGCCAATAGTACAAGATACCTGAAAAAATAAAGAAGAAATGTGTGCATGAGGTAATGTATGGGTTGGTATTGGACTAGAACTTATTGACGATTATGTTGAACCGAGATCTTTCCTATTGGTACTCTGGAAGCAGCGGTGCAAGTAATTGAAACGAATAAAGACCTGATAAAATGAATTTTCCATTTCGATATTAAACTAACTTGGTGGGCTTTCAGACTTATTGACAGCGTTAACGGTGCAGTGAAGCCTGTTCGTACAGCAAGTCGATCGAGAATCAGCAATAGTAAAGGGCTTTGAACTAGAATATCTCCAATCAAAATAGACCCCCCCCCCCAAAAAAAAAATACAAACAAAAAAACAAACAAACAAACAAAACCGTACCTAGATATTGATCGTAAATTTATATTGCGCTGTTGGCGCCATGGTACACACACACACGCGCGCGCGCACGCACACATACGCACATACACACACACACACACACACACACACACACACACACACACACAAATATAATAAAATCATCCACGTGATTACAAAAATACATCACTTGATTAAAAGAGCGTTTATGCGTCTCTCCCAACTATGAATATTACACACACAGATGAAAGAAAAGGGCATAATGCCTCGTGCTTCTTTTCCCCTACATTACAAACTAAGAGAACCGTTGAAAGCGCTGTTCCACTGCATTTTCAAGTCGCCCGCCATAGATAAAGTGAAATCAGATGAATTGAATAATACAAATGTCCTCAGTATCAGACATCACAATAAGCAAATTTTGGAATTTTGTAAAGTTTCCCACATTTGTCACCGAAATTTTATATAGGTCGCTACCGTTTGGTCAATTTTGACACACACCTCAACCATTCTGGCTTTCGTTGTCAGAGTCAATTGGACTACGGTGTGGAGTTTTGCTCTTGAAAGAGATTTTCATTTTTCGATGGTTTGTGCATGATTATTCGCACAAATCGAACTTACCCTTAGGCATTAATTTTGTTGTTAAGAAAGGTTGTCTTAACACACCGATGTTACACTGGACGCCCTTCCCTTCCCACTAACATTCACCATTCCACCCACCCCCCCCCCCCCCCTTTGCATAAATACACCTGCAGTTTAATACACATTACACAGTCAAGACGCACAATATACTTGATTATTGACGCAACACTGTCTGGTAAAGAAGAATATGTAGCACATCGCTCGTCAACGAGTGGTCGGGAACAGAGCGATGGACGTCGGGCGGAAATCATGTTATTACCATTTCCGTCGTTAATTACAAGTCGCATCTCTATGGAGATTCGCTACCGTAGGCTTTTATGAAGGATTTCTCCAGAAGGCCAAAGGGCACTGCATTGATCCTCTCTGTCATTGAGGAGTTTTATTTCTATATAGAGTATGCCCTACATGCAAATTTTTCGATTAGGGTGATATCATGCAGCACAGATTCTAAGGATAAAATTGCCATCTTGCAAATTGTGTATGTTTTTCATCTCTGCAAAATGCTGGAAATAGGGCGGATGTATTGAACACTCTGCTCGAGTCTCTATGTTTGGGGATTTCGTCGCACAGCATTGAGTAAATCACCATACTACTCCTAGGCGTAGGTGTATACCGTGCGGATAGAGAAAATGCATGCTTTATAAAAATCATATTAATGGATTTACTGAGAATAACATCAAGTGAAACGATGCCTATGATGTTAATGTGTTGGTTTTCTGTGTCTTCCTCCCTGTCCCTTTTTTTGTTGTTGTTATCATTCCTACTGTTTGATTTTCTACCATAATGGATTTCCCGATTAGTGCTCTTCCTTTAAGACAGAAGTATTTAAGATATGTTTGTATTTAAATTTGTACAACTTCCTCGCCATGATCAAATCCATTGACTAATGTAACACGACAACCCAGTGGTCCTTTGCAAACAGATTAAAGAATCTCTTATTTGAAACTGGCAAACATTAAAAAATTTACTGAAATCGAAGTGCTCTTCATGACTTCCCGCTGCTGCTAAGAACTCGTTAACACCACCACCACCAAGACGACGACGACGACAACAACAACAACGACAACAACAACAACAACAACAACAACAACAACAACAACAACAACAACAACAACAACAGCAACAACAACAACAACAACAACAACAACAACAACAACCAACCAACCAACCAACCAACCAACCAACCAACCAACCAACCAACCAAGCAAACGACAACAATCAACCGTTGTACTTCATGTACCACCCCCGGGAATTAAGAACGTTGGTATATCGGGTTTTTTTTTTTTAAGTTTGGTATGCGTATGATCGCTCATTATCAACTTGTTCCATGAAAAAAAAATAAAACAACAATTAAATAGTGAGCAGTTCAAAACCAGTAACTATGGCTACGCAAATATAGCGATCTCCAAAATGACGCCCCCATGCTAGAGACGGAGATTCTGCATTCATGCCAAGATCAGTGTAATGAACGTTTGCTTTCTCCCCATCCCTTCCCGTTTTATAACCATCCATACCATTATTCATCTTGAGGTAACAATCTCAAGAAAAATAAAAACCACCCCTTTTTTTCATGGTCAAATCACTCAATTCCCAGACTTTCTTTCGCTAACTCGTTCAGGCCCACAACGCTATAGCATTAGCTCTGATGATGAGTTGATGAGACTTGCAAGTTTTATTTTCCCGGTGTGGTTTTAAAGGAGTCGGATCCGATCTTCCACTCCATGTACTTTAATGAAATGCTGTCGTTCTCTTTTTCTTTTCGTGATTCTTTTTTTTTTTTAATTTCCTGTATTTCCTACCTCAGTGATTACGTTGCCGAGGATCTGATTTACCGAGATAACTGATCCCCATTTACTTGAATCAAACGTTGTGGCAATAACTTCATAAATAAACACGTCTCTCCAGCCCCCCCTTTTTTTTGCGAAAAGTATTCTTAACTATTCTAAAGTTTGATTCTTGATTTCCACGCAGCTGCGGGCCAGACGAGCGCTAAGATATTCATCCCGAAGTGAGGTTATTTCTTCGAAAGAAATACAGTGTATTCAACCATTTAATCATCTACGATTATGAATTCTCCAGATATTCACATTTTGAGCTGGCAAGGGAAAAGAGGAGGTGCACGCAAATGACAATGTGACCTGTTGGTCAACTATAGATACAATAAAACTATACTGCGTGGCGATTGAGGGTACAAAAAAAAAGAAGAACAAGAAGAGAGTCTTTAATTTGATTACGCCTTTTGGCAAATTTCACTGTACCATACCGAACAGATATTAAAGGGCCGGTGTAAGCTACAATGTATTTGATTTCTAGAATTATTCCATGTTGTGTATATGGTTCTTTTTGCCGTGTTTTCCAACACGACTTTAAATCATTATTAAAGGTAGGGAATCCCATTTGCATACCTTAAATGAAGAGTTGTATAAATACAGTGGTATGTTGAAGAGAGTATCATTTTAGAAACTCCCATAAAGTATTGAAAGTGGAAGGTAACATTTAGTACACTTTTAATGACCGCTAGATTTTGAATTGAATTTTTTTCGGGGCTCACCGTAAATTCCAGTACATTACTAGGCTACCTTTGCAGACCCATGCACTGCATATGTGTCCATCATGTATATTTTGTGAAGAAAGTTCTTCAAAACTTACAAACATTTCTATATACATTCTTGCCACACACTCTATATGTTATTACATCAGCTCTTATATTATTAGATTTGTGTTTATAGATAAAAAAATACAGAAGACTGCAACAAAAAGGCTTAAGTGTGGCTGACACACAGAACTACTGAGTAGTTGAGTTTTGTGCATTATTCAAATTGTAGATAACTGTTGACTTCCGAATTTCTCAGCAGTGGCCTAAACAAGTCCCCCGAGGTTCATATTTAATGTTTTGCTGCATTTTGGGAGGTCTGTAAAAGGGAACCCCTACCTTTAAGGTGACGGGTTGTCTGTGGCAGCCGTTTCTCCTTTCGGCAAACTTGGAGAATCTGCTCTGATTTTAAGACAATAGTCCTTAGAATTCATGTGACCTTCCATTGCTCACGTAAAAGCGGGGATTTATGGATTAAGACGCATACGAAGATGGGCAGAAATCCAGCAAATAAGATATAGATGAGACATGATTGGACATGATGGAGATAGAATGAATAGTTAATGTCTGGGTAGTATGTGTTTACTAGTGTTTATTTCATTTTATTTTCATTTCCGATAAAAGTATACAATACAAATGACATTTACATAAATAAGAAAATTAGCACAATGTGACTTTTGCTTGTCCAAATGATATCAATGCAGATCATTTTTTTTCTTACAACAAGACAAAACATGCATGTAGTTTAAAGAAATACATGGGCAAACTGTAACTGAATCGTATCAAGGAAAAGATGTCGGAAATGGACGAAACTGCTAAAAAGCCTAGCTTGTAGAATACAGTCCCCTCGTGAGTAGAAGATAGTAGTAATAGTCAAACGAAACAATGAGACGTATTGCAAGAGAAACAGAGGGAACATAAAACAAATCATACACACAAACACACACACAAACAGAAACAAAGCAGCTCTCTTACATAATACTCGTTGAAAGAATAAACAGGAGGTCAAAGAACAGAAAAGGAACAGGGAGAGGAGGACACGGATATGCAAAGGTACCGATGGATGCCAATACTTCATGAATGTGCTTGATTCGACGCGTTATTCTATTTTTGTTTTTGGATGTATTCGTTTGTGTATTACGGAAGGAGGGCAAGAAATATAGAGAAAGGGAGGGGAGCTTGCTGTGTAGTATATGAGGTATATAGTGATATTCTATGCGCATGGACTCGACTTCAATTAAACAGCGATGGCTATCTTGAAACGTAGAAACGATTAGTAATGGAAATTGGAGGAGGATGCTTAGAGACAGGAGATTCAGCCAGACAAAGTAACGCACAGACAATAACAAAGGGACAGAATGGGAGAGATACATAGATAGATAGATAGATAGATAGATAGATAAATAGATAGATAGATATATAGATAGATTGATAGATAGATACATACATACATACATACATACATAGATGGATATATATTTATATATATATATATATAGATAGATAGATAGATGGAAAGATAGATAGATAGATGGATAGATAGATAGGTGTAATAGATAGATAAATAGAAAGATGGATAGACAGATAGATAGATGGATAGATGGATGGATGGATGGATAGGTAGAGAGGGAGGACGGAAATCGTGGGTGAAGTGAATGATGAAAAGGAACGAGGTTGCCGTAGGTAGAATAATACGAGGGTACAATCTATGAAAATAACTACACAGCTAGAAAAAAATAATAATGCGATTAGAAAACACCACCACCGTTGTTCTCAACTGATTATCCCGATTGCCTTGTTTATTGTGCCTGTTGTATAACTGGTCGAAATTAGACTCTCTCCGCGATGATTATAAATAGCGGTTTTTCGCCCAAGCCACCGTGTCGACCTGTGTAATATTTCTCCCCGAGGAAAAGCTTCCGCGCGCCAAAATTGATTATCCTCGCAGCCCACGAATATGACGCCCATAGTAGACAGTCATTATGAAACTTCCAACGATATTGCCGAGACGCAATATGACCTCCATTCTGTAGACGACTATATCCCGTTTCTGTATGTTGTTTTGTTTTGTTTTGTGCTTTTTTTTTCTCTCTCTCTCACTGCTTGAGCGAGGAAGAGCGGAGAAGAAAAAGACAATGGCCCCCCAAAAAAGACAACAACAACCACAACCGTGCATAATTTGTCGGTGTCAGTGATAATGTGCATCAAATTTACTGCGCGCATATTACGAATCCTGTCGATTTTCCAACTTGCAATACAGCTTCCTGAAATGCCTATGCAAATTACAAGTTTAACAGGAGTGTTGTGTTCTCCTTATCTTTCGCCTTTGTAAAAACTATTACCTACACAGCTTAAAACGTTCTCCACAATCACGTAAAGAAAAATATTATCATCGCACGATCATTTTCAGTCTTTCCCTTTTGGTCATACTCACGGTATTGAAATGTAAATGCATATAAACAAAATGATATACCATGCACTGAGAGCCTCTAGTTGATATTTTTCATATCCCGGTGACAGGAATAACAGTACTTTCTGAGGGCATGGCCCCGAAGGAAATAGTGCTCGTCCTGTCACAGAGGAATCCATAGTTTTGCTGGAGGTTCGAGATAATGTGTGATATATTTGTTATGATTTCTATGTCCTTAAACAAATATTTGACCCCCCCCCCCAAAAAAAAAAACACTCCTAAACAAACAAACAAACAAACATGTTTTTACTTACAATGGCAATCTAGCTTGGTTGATTGTTTACATGCATATGATTATAAAATTGCCGCACATAGTACGATCAGTGTACGTACGATCAGTGTACCGCGCGCAGTGGACGTGATTAGTGGTATATGAGGCCGATACCGATAGCACTTTACACACGCTATCGATGACTTTACCATGAATATGACGTCATATTTCATCGTATAGTGCACTATACAATGGATATGACGTCATAGTATGGCACATTTTACTCAACTGAAATTTTGTTTTCAACATCGCAATGCTATATTTCGTCACATGACGCTATGAAGACCAATCAGCGGACAGGATTTCATTGACGAAGGATTACATTATATCGTAATTACGTTAGTTCCTTACTTGTATTTGCGATGTCGCTGTTTTGCTATATTAGCGAAAGCAGTAACTATCTCTTAGAATGAGCTGGTTCTTTTCTACTTTGCATTTATGTTAACCACTTTTGTTCGCCGTTGAAATTCATTGCATTCTATTGGTTATGTGCCCAGAAGCAAAAATCACGAAAAATTATATTCAAACAAATCCACACATATCATACGAATTACAATGAAGGCTCAGCTGTCTCGACTCTTGTTCAGTTTGTCTGTTTGTTTGCTTTATTTTTCTACGCATCCTCACTGCTGTTTGTATCTGCTGTCATAACTGCCTCCATCTCTCACCTTTCTCTTTATCTCTCTCTCTCTAAAAAAAAACCCACAATAACATCATGTCATTCATCTTTGAGTGCGGTCCCCCCCCAAAAAAAAAAATAGAAAAGAAACAACCCAAGGCTTGAGAGAGAGAGAAAAAAAGAGAAAGAATTATGAACGAGAGAGAATATCTCTCTCTCTCTCTCTCTCTCTCTCTCTCTCTCTCTATATATATATATATATATATATATATATATATATATATATATGTATAAACATGTTGCGAATTCACGTATTGGCTCCAATATAACGAAGGATCAAGAAATAAACCAGTAATGCATTATTTTGCCAATAAAGAATGAGTTTATTGTACTCAAATTTTTGGTGGCCTCCACCTTCTTCAGGAGTCTCGATGGGGAAACTCCTGAAGAAGGTGGAGGCCACCGAAAATTTGAGTACAATAAACTCATTCTTTATTGGCAAAATAATGCATTACTAGTTTATTTCTTGATTCTTCGTTATATATATGTATATATATATATATATATTATATATACATATACATAATCCCTATTATTATATATATCATATAAACAGACAGACAGACAGAGAGAGTGAGAGAGAAAGAAAGATAGAGAGGGAGATGGATTCTGAAAGAACTTGTAAGTAGCTGTTCGTTGGTCCTACAGTCGATTAGTTGAGGAGAGTATAAATGACGTTATGATGGCAATGTTTCCGAGTCGGACGCATTAAAAATCGCTTGTCTAGGCACTCAGCGCATCCGTTTGACATTTCTGTGCCTAATTCTCCACAGGCGCGCCTGTCAAAAGCGATAACGCGTCACACGGCCGGCATCAAATATGAATGCAATTCATCAAAATATAAAACTTCAATATTATTGGTGCTGTCTGCCTCCCCATACCTCAAGAGAGTTTTTTTTTCTTTCGTTTTTTTTTTCTTTCATGCTGTTATTTCGCAAGGGAAGCCAAGTCATGCGTACACATCACTTATGTTGTGCTCGCGGTCCGTGAAGGAGCAGGCATAAAATAAGTCCCTTGCCATTACGCGACCACGTCAAGCGTGCCTTGATAGCCGGTCGCATAAGGAAGACAAGGCAGGGAGCGGGGCCGTGCTCATTCGTCCCGCCGTCATTCTACCATTCTTAATTACCCGACACGCTCCATTGCCATTGTGTATCATCAAACGAACCTTCGCCTTGCAACCTGCAGGGTGACGCGAATGTCTTACGGTCGTTACATCTCTCCTCGTGAGGTAGACAACTCATTCCACGGGGAGCTTGTTTCCTTGAAAGTGTTTCAACTTCACACAATCCCACCATTCTAAACAAGAAGAATTTCTCGTGAATCAAATAATGATTGCAAAAGCCAACGGGTCCAATGAGTTCAATGTCACCTCCCCCCCCCCCCCACCCGAGCTGTTTGTGCGCTATTTGATTTATTTTTTCTTATAACAAATACAATTTAATGGATTAGAGCAAAATCACGCGAGAACATCTTTGATGTTTGTATGGCAGGAAAGTTCCCGGCAAAATACCCGGTATTTTGGCTGCCGAGAACAACAATTTATATAAAAACATACGGCGCTGGGGGAAAGGCAATTGTCGCATTGTCTCATTCGTCGTGTACGCACTGCATTTCCTTTCAGCAATACATTGAAGAAATTTGTATAAATCTCACATCCAATTCATTTTTCAGGATATGCTTTATTTTCTCTTGACATGATATGTCAAGTTTCACTTAAACTAGTGACATATCGGAGGTCACCCACAAATGCCTGCCGTGTATCGAACCCTGTTAGTGATAGCCGTCGTAGAGGGCGTTCCCTGCTTTTCCTGGTCGTGGACGCCTTCCAATGATTTCGATTCTTCATTTTTGCTTGACGTTTGCCCCCCCCCCCTCAAAAAAAAAAATTACAGAAAAAAAGAATGTTTAAAAAAAGAGAGAAATGTTTCGAAAAATTGCGATCCACCCTAAATACACGCTCACGCCAGAATTGAGCACTCTGGACACGGTAGGTTGAATGAACCACGTCCGTCCTTAGATAGAGATTCCGGGTGACGCTGATGTACCAAGCGCAAATTGAACATGGCATGTTCAGCAAGTACATGTAGCAGCTCCTTTTCTTTCAGTCATTGTGTCTCACCATTCCGGGAAGGGGGGGGGGGGAGGGTAAAGTGACGATTCCACATGCTTTTCCATCACCAATTGACGATAAGGATTATCTACAGAAGTCACCTTGAACAGATCAAAAGGTTAATTCACCCAAGTTTGATTTTGCGATCTTAAATCCGATGTTGTTGTCTGCACTAGGAATAGTCACCTATAGGGGACAAATCAACCGGTAAAATTTTCCTGGAAAATATCTTAGTGTTTACGATACGCATTCTGAGTTTAGAATATGTAAAGTGTGAAAGAAATGCAAGACAGAAGATCATTAGAATCCTGCCATTTCTGAGAGCTGATAATCATCAACATAACAACAACAGCAGCAACTGCAAAAACACGATGAAATTCAGCTCTAGATTTCGGCGCAGTGGAGGATTATTCATGATGACGACTGTGTGATCGCCTAACCATTTTACGCAGTACCTTTTAACCCTCCCGCCTCGTATCCCCCTCCCTCCCCCGCCGCTGGCCATGTCAATGATTATTCAAAGAATTAAAGATCTAAATCTTCGGCGACTTCGCTGGGTATACCTGTTGCAAAACAACCTGATCGAAAGAGTTCATCGTACCCGCTCATAGTCCCTTGTATTGAGAATGGTGTTCGATTACCTTGTGTCTTTGGTGAATGTTTGTCTGTAGCAAACATCAGCTCTCCCCGTTACGCGCTATCCCGCCGGTGATACATCTGGGGTAACCCAATAAAGATTGTAAAAATATGCCAGATTCGGTCTCTAACTTATGCTGATTGTCCGTATTGATTGAATTCAGCTTAAATAGAAACGGTAAGAACCCCAAAGGAATAGAGTTAACCATGGTCATGAATCTTCCCGCCCCCCCCCCCCACCGTAGATGTTTATATTTCACGCGTAAAGTTTTATTTCATTGTCTGCATGGTCTGTGCAGAGTACTTGATTACGAAAGGACCACAGCTTAGTATCACACGTATGCACGTGTGACGTATACATGTGCACTCAATTTCACCGTGATTATATCCATGATGACTATTTTTGTCGAGGAAAAAAAAATGTATAAACAAACAAACAAGCCAACCCAGGGAGCTGTTTACTTCCCGCCGAACACTTAAATGTCAGGTTGAATTTCGAAGAGGAGCAAACTTATCACAATTTGATTGCATAGCCAGCATTTTACATTATCTCAGATGATAGAAGCGAAAAAAACAAGTGAATATCGACGACAAGTCTCAAAGACAGATGTTATCGGTGCTGAGTTTGTCTCCGCCTCTAAAAGAGCCTCCGAGTTGGTCGAACTTTGCATCTGATGTGTTAAAAACAAACAATTTGGTAGTTTAACGGACGCAGAGACAGACAAACGCAGAGTCAAAAAGGAAAAGGGAGAGGAGTCGAAGAAGAATCGGAAGAAGGAGGAGAAGGAGGAAGAGGAAGAGTAGAAGAGGAGAAATAGAAGAAAAGTAGATGATGAAATGTGGAGATTTACAACATACTGTAAAGGTAACGTGATAAGACTAGCGGGCATATAAAGTGTATAGGAGAATTGGGAGGGCCGCGAGAACTGGACGATCAGGTTTTTCGAGTATATATATGCGGCTATGCCCGTTGATGCGGAGTTGTTTTCGTTTCCCCCACAGTGAGCAGAGCGGATGATAGCGGTGACGTAGATATTTCATTACGCTCTTGATCACCCACCATCTTCATCTTCAAAGTTTTATAGTGCTCCCTCCCCCTCCCTCCCTCCTTCCATCCCTCCCTCCCTCTCTCTCCTTCCCTTCCTATCTCGCTCTTTCTCTCTCTGTTTCTATCGCCCCTTCTGTTATTATTTCCATGTATCATTTTTTTCTCTACCTCCTCTGCATTTCTTCTGCCCCTGTCTTCTTTCCTTGCTCACATTCAATTTCAGAATCTGGAGAACTCGGGCACGTGGCCACTAATGGCGATGGTCATGACACCCGTTGGGCTTGCTATATACGTAACTGTTTAAACATGTATATCGTATCTCCTTTTCTGTTCCTACTTTATCTTGTAGCTCCTTCATCCCCCTCCCCCGCCCCATGTCTTAGTGGTTTCTTTTCTTAACAGGTTCAATGCACAGTACAACGTTATCGGATTAACGAAAATGTATACAGTTGGATAAACAGAATACTTCGGTTTTATTTCTGTCATATTTGCATTTCAGGAATCGACCGCGGTTAATCTTCAAGCTATTCTATGTGCAAGTTAAAAATAAAAGCAAAGAATGAAAGTAATGTCAATAAAACCTGAATGTGTTCTTTCATTGAACTGAACTTAAACTTGACTTTACCGTAAATTCCCGCCAATATGTTTGAGAAACCTAAGCTCACTTTTATAGGGTCACAGTTTCACCAGATCTAAAGTGAAAAGTCCGATCTTCCCCAAACTCACTCTACACGGGGTAGCATTGTCATAATCTCTTATATCGTACATATGTTAATGGAAACAACAATATGAATAGTAATCATGCCAGAGGCTATAGCAACTGCGATAGAATATTACCAGTAAGTTGTTCCTTAACGACCGATTGAAATAAAGGTAAGAAAACCACCACATTCTGATGCAGGCTATTTGGAAATCACGAAACGATTCGTAACATATGTTTCTCCTTTCATTCACCAACTTCAAAGAGAGAAGAGTTTATTGGGACATGCAGCCTTTAATCAATTTCCAATTGAATATCAACTACATGTTCCCATTTCTTACAGCGATTTCCGGCTCGTGTTTCGTGTTTCGTGCTTTCCTCTCAATTTGCCCCTGCATTCATATTTTTCATTCAATCTCCATCTCCGCTTTTACCTGTCCTGTTCTCTGGTTTTTGGTCACTATACTCCAGCAGTATAGTATGTGATGCAATCCCTCGCCTTCCACCTTTGTAGTCTCTTCGTGTTTTTTTGTGAACCAAATATTACACCAAGCTCTCTTTTTCACCACCACGTATGTTCCTCTTTCCCTCGCTCCTCCTTCGCTCCCTCCCTTGCCCCTACATTTCTTTCTTTTTTTGTATGATCTATACCCATTCCTCCACCTATATCTCTCTCGCCCATGTTTTGCAGTCCCTGATATGCTTACGTCTAATACCCTTCTGCCTCGCCTCTTCATGGCCCGAGGACGCGACATGTGTAGGGCTGTTCAGCGTGTTGCCAGCTTCACCAGAGAGCGGATATACGACGTTATCTGGTTCACTCGTCTGCGAATATGAATTATGATGACTAGCCGGCTCAAATTGGCGAGATAAGATGCTTTCAACACCGGAGCCGCGAGGCAGACATACTAGGGGTATAGTATGATCAAGAGGGAATGATGTATGGCAAAGGAAAACACGCACACACTCGCCGAACATTTATCTTCCATATCAATCAGGAGCTGGACATCACTGAATGACAATTTGACATTGTTATCTGAAAAAAAAAATGCAATGCAAATAAGATAGATTTACGATCGCTCAACAACAACAACAAAACAAGTGTAACGATGTTTTTTCTTAATGAATGAATGAGTGGTGTTTAAAAAAAAGTTTGAAATTACACCTCACACCAAAATTTGTTGCAGAATATCGGAATAGTTTGATATCAGATGAGATACACTTTATACATATCAATTTACTGTCCCGCAAATTAGTGCATTTCTTGCGTATAATAAGATTACTTTCAAATCAGATGATACTTACAATGGATTAGATACACCTATCAGAATGTATTGTAAGAATTGTGACATATCATGTCGTTTCGAAGTGATAACAACATCATCATTGTTATTATTGTCATTTTCATTCGTAGCATTATAATTTCATCATTATTGTCATTGATTTCGGGAGGAGTATCATACTTTTTTATTATCATTATCACTGTCATCATTATGACTGTCAATTATTTAAGTTGTTAGCGTTAACATTTAGTTGCATCACAAAGCTAGACAGTTTTGTCTGTCTACTTATCAAGCCTACAGCGGAAGATGACGGCCTACTTCCTGTTTGAGTTTATCGACGACATGGGCTTAATATAGGTCAAGCTGGTAATATTTGGGCCGGAACCACAAATTCAAGGATGCCACCCCCTACTCATTAGTGACCAACTGCGCCGTGGTTCCCGGACAGATATTGGCTTGTTGGTCCGGCAGATTTAGCCACGTAGTGCAACCTGTGATTAGGCTGAGACCCTGAGAGTTACCGCACCACCGAAGAGAATTTTGAAATGACGTCCATGTTTTCACGCTGCCACCACGATGCCCTTATTACGCTGTGAACACGTCTCGTAAACTCATAGAGACTACATTCGGGTCGGTTTTGCTGCACATGCAATGATGCGAACAGACCATGTCATCCTACAGCCCCTTATACACAATTCAATGAGGCATACTGTGCATGTTTCAGTATAGGCAATGGAACATGATTATGATAACTGAACTTGCGTAAAACTTTTTTTTGCTAGTTGATTCTTTACGTTCACAGTATTGATAGCATGTTCAATGAAATTAGGCTAATCTTGAACTATACCTTCTTTCTTGGTACTAAGATGTGTCAAAGACAAAACTGAATAAACAGAAACCTTGCACCTCAATAAGTACCTTTAAAAAAGTGTCCCCCATTAAAAAGGGGGCTATGGAAACAGAGAAGAGGAACATGCCCACGAAAGTTTGAGCGAAAACAGTCTGCATCACAGAAAATAGTTTTGAAATATCAGTTATCATCATGAGGGGCCATACACCGACGAACGATCCGGAAAACGACCAAACTCTGACTTTTACCTGGAAAGTCAAAATGGCCCATGCTTCTCACTGCGTCATTCTTGTAACCTGTGCGTTTGTGTTTGGACAGATAGTACCCCGGGACCGGCGACTTCGAGTCGCCTCCGAAGAACGAGACCAAAGGATGAAGTTCCTTGCTAATAATGCTGGGTTCCCACTGACGCGCGATCTGCTTCGCGTGTCACAATTGACCATTAGTAGCTGAAAGTACAAAATTTTTGTGTATGTCTATCACAATTTGGGCCACTTTTGAATTCGTGGTCCAAATCGTGGAGTAGCGGGGTAATCTTATTAGATATCGAAGTCAGTGCTGGCAAGTCTTAGTCGCATTGATCGATTGACAATTTTTGAACCGTCCAAAACTTGACTATACGATCAACGCGATTGCCACCACTCACTTCAAGATCTGACAAAAAAAAAAAGATCACCACGACTACCCAACGATTAAATTCACGATTTCGAAAGTGGCACAAGATGTGATAGCCATACGGAAAAGTTCTACGATCAGCTGCAAACGGCCAATTCATGGCGTGCGTATAGCTGCGGATCGCACGCTGGTGGAAACCCAGCATTACACAGGGGCATAACTACCGCTGCCAGAAGACTCGAACCAGTGACCTCGCGCCTGGGAGTTCATGGTCTTAACCACTGGACCAAAACTGTTCCTTAATGACACTTTTTATATGCATGCATAGTCAATGTCAATTTACATGGTCATTACCACTTCTTGTGTCCCGGATGAACACGTTTTATTAAACTTCTCGGGTTGTTGCTGTTATTGTTTTTGTACTCACATGAAGAATCACACGATGTCGTCCTGAGTAGAGTCCAATATCATTGCAGCGCTTCACTTCAACTGTTATGTGGGTGTTTTGCCATTGACTTCACGCTTGCTAGGTAATAACATTCCTTGGTGACTATGTCTCTTCTCTCGATGTATCTCGCTCTCTCTTAATCTTGACACATCAGTGATGGGCAGATCAATAATTGAAGAGCTCCCCTCCGAAAGGTGGTACACACACTTCATGTTACACATTTGCGCATGAGCTAGTGGGCGATCAGATCTAACTTTTTTTTTGATGTTTTAGGCGTCTTCAATTTGCATAGTTATTACATCCTTAGGTCACAATCGCTGTTGTCAAAAGTATTGAAGTTGATAACTCATCCCTTTCTTTTTTTTTTTTCATCGAGAATGAGTGCATTCCCTCATATGAATTTTAGGAGGGAATAAAATGCCTTTATGCGGTAAGAGATAGGAGAGTTTCTCGGGTAAGGGAGACGGCAGAAAAATTAAATCAGAATTACGTGACTAAAGAGCCATACTTACGTTCTCTCAAAGCAGGTATAATGGAAAGACTATTGATCAGTTGAGCAGTCATGATTTGTGAATATTTTCTTGTTTTATTCTGTCTGCTTTGCAAGGTTTTTCTCTCCTGTTTTGATGGGTGCTTGCATAGTTTGCCATTGCATCGAGGGTTTTTTGTTTATTTGTCTGTTTGGTTTTTCTTCGTGAACTTGTTTACGCCTCTTCTGACTCACACGCGGAGATAATTTTCCTGTCAAACAGTGGTGATGTAACGCGTCTTATGCCCGTTAGTTCGGTGCCTGGATATAAATGTACAGTCACAGTGCATAGTAACGATGACTTTAAATGGATGAAAAAAAAAACACCTCCACTTTTGTTTATTTACTGGTACTGTTGTTGTTATTGTTGTTTCTAGCACCCGCCTCCCCACTTTATTCATTTAGCATAAATTTTGATGTACCGAACTCAGTTACCGCGCCTGGCGTCATCCCTGCAGCTCGAATTGCGATGGCTGTTAGCTTTAAAGGGATGGTATAGATTTGGTTGAGATGGGGCTTCAGGTTTTAACTTTTCACGAGGTATATTAGAAACCACTTATATGAAATATGAAAGAGCATAGTATAATTCTAATAGGGAATAAAGATTATTTGATGAAAATCGGTTTTGAAATAGCTGAAATATCCAAAAAACAAAGTAAAATAAAGTGGACCCACCTTTTATTAGAACCTCTTTGTTTCTGGATATCTCAGCCATTTGCAAACTAACTCTCGTCAAGTAAACTTTGAATTCCTCTTAGAATTGTATGCTCCATTATATTTCATATAAGTAGTTTCTCATCTTGTAAAAAATTAAAACCTGAATCCCCATCTCAACCTAAACTATACCATCCCTTTAAGGCGTGAAATGTAAATATATCTTCATTTAACCCACTGCCATCGGGTTTATGTGAAAACATTATATGATCACACAGACTGTTCAATTTGAAACTAAATTTGAGAGATGTTTGAAGTTCGATCAGAAATCTTGTGCGTCACATGTTTTACAGCGTTGTGGTTCTTGTCTGTCTCTTTGTCTCTCTTTGTCTGTGTGTTTCTCTCTCTCTCTCTCTCTCTCTCTCTCTCTCTCTCTGTCTGTCTCTCTCATATGTTACATTTGTAGTATACTCTGCGGGTCTGGTTTTTGATGTTAATGGATGACAAGACGTGGTGTGAAATTTACACGGCTCTCTGTCTTTGCAACAGAAAAAAAATATGTAAAAATCTAATATTCCTAGTCGTAAGGGAACTTTCCATCATATGCTCAAGCAGTCATCACGGCAAGGGTTTACATTTTAACCGGAGCTGAATGTTGACATTTCATATTTCCCCCCGCAGGTGGTTTCTGTGTAGAAAGCACAGGGAGAGAGAGAAAAAAAAAATCGGCTCTTCTGAAGCGTAAATTTGTTTGGCCCTGGGTTACAGGCGCTATAATGTCATTTTAACTCTTACACGACTATTTGCGATAATGCATTTGACGGCACGTTTTATGAAAGTTGTAAGGTAAAGTAAGACTTCGCACAAAAAAAAAAACAAACACACACGTTCTGCACAACTCGTATATGATACACGTATACCTCAATTTCTCGTCTTTCATCAGGTTGTACCTTCACCTCCAGTCGATTGAGGATCTGCCTTCGAAGGGACAGCGCGAAAATGTCTCCTACGACCCCGTGGTCGTGTCCTGCCTTCTTCCCGACTGCAAGCACATGCACAAGTCGAAAGCCGCCAAGCCCTCGCTCAATCCCGTCTTCGACGACACGGTCGTCTTCCCGCTCGACCGGACGAAGAGCGCCGAGAACGTGGCCGTCCGGATCTCCGTCTACGAGTCGGACGACCTGTGCAACAACGGGGCCTGCACCACAAGTGCCATCGGACACGTCCTCCTGCCCGTGGTCGACTGCCTGACGCCGAACGACAACGCCAGGGAGTTCAGGAGGAGAGTCGGAAGGAGATCGACGGTAGGCAGAGATGTTTCGATGATGAAACGACAACCTCTACTTTACTGATGGTTGTTATTATGATGATGATAAAAATCACTATAAAAATTATCTACCAATAATTAAATCAGGCTGAGAAAATCAAGCGATTAGTCAATTACAATCAAGTATTTTGGTCAATCACAGATCAAAGCTTAATTTGGGGGCAAAAGGCGTACAGGAGACCCTGTAACAGAGTCATGACCGGTGCAATTATTTCTGAACGTAGGCGTTTAACGGAATGTGACGCTCTTATGGTCCGTGTGTGTGAAAGGGTTTCTGGCAATAAGCCAGTTTACAGTTCCACTTTGCGCATGAGCAGAAAAAGGTCATTTGTACAATCAGGCATGTTGGTTTTTTAATTTACTGTGATAAGCATCCCTGATGAAATGATTATTCATGTAACCCTTATAAATGGTGTTGCTATCACATCCACCTGACAGCAAGCCTGGTATTTAGCAATGTTGGTAGAAAAAGTTTGTTTTATGCATTCAACACAAACCAGTAAAATGAATGCTTGCTGGAGTGTCGATTGACAGACCATTCTTGTCACCTGCTCTGAGCAAGTTCATTCTTTGTTTGAACGTGAATTCCATAAATTGTGGGCATGCTTATGCATCATGCTGCTTTAAAAACGAGTGAAGTGCCTAACCAATTGAAAAAAAAGAAAGGTCATTTGTACCAATGTGCCCATGAGCTAACTGTGAACTGGCTTACACCGTTGATATGATAAGAAAAATGCTGAAAAAAGTCGGGCACACTTGGCCAATGACACCACCGTCATCAAAACTCTTCATTACCCGAACTAAAGCAGCTGTTAGCGATGTTATGTAACATCCGGATTCTTGTATCTGCGTCCAAAACCTCCTGCATTTCGAACGTGGATGTCTTTTTTCCCCCAATAGGTGTTGGGATAGCGAAGCTGATTGCCATTGCCTCGCTGAGATACTACTTACATATCTAATGAACAACTTATCGACATTTCCAGTTCAACCCATACAAGTGATGAGATGAAGGTGGGATAAAACAGTGCATCAAGTGCGCGGGACTTCTTTTTATTTTCCTACAGTGAGCAGCAGGAGCAAAGCATTAGGATTCTTCATTTTCTTATCAGCGGTAGATATGAACAGGTCATGATCCTCATGAAAATGAATATGATTTGAATTTAATGAACATGGATAGTGAGAACAAAACAAAAATAAATATAACGGAAAGGCTATTCATCGTGTGCCATGAAAGGCGGGGGGGGGGGGAGTGAGGGTTGGAATGGAAAGAAAGAGGAAAGAAATATTGAGAGAGTTGGCAGAACAGAAAGGGTATAGGTAAAAAAAAGACAACAAAACACACTTTCAAATCTTCACCTTTGACCTAGGGAAGGGTTCTCACTACTTATACTTACACGGAGCATTATGACGTGGTAGATCTGCATAACATTCTGTTGATCTTCACTGAATTAATCTCAACCTCACAGACACAACTATATACGTCTTTGATTGTCGACGTCCTTGGATACGCTTAGAAAAAAAAATACAGAAAAATGTCCACTTTTCCCCGATTTGAAAGTGGAAGATATATCAACGTAGGCCGACTTGTTTATCATCAAAGAACTACATATCAAATGATGAAGGCTTGCTGAATCACAACTTCAATTAAATTGCATTTTATCAAACACTTCACCGGCATAAACAAACGCATCAGTAGAAGAGCTATTATCTCTCTAAAATCATCATGTTTAAAGAATATAGGCAGACGAAAGGTATGAAAGAGAGAGAAAAAATAGAAAGGCATTATAGAGACAACGAGGAACAAAGAAAGAGTGGAAAAGAAAAAAATAGAGACAGCAAGAAAAAGGGGGAAATAGGTGAAGAGAGATAGGTTAATGAGGACCGGGGTGAAGTAACGTCATTGATGACGTCATTATTTTCACATAATCTGACATTCCCGATTCTAACGCTCCCAGTGGCTTTTATTACATGTATGAATCTGTCCCAACAGATGCTTCGAGGTATAGATGAGAGTGTCATGTGTCCAACGCAACAAGCTTGGTGAAAGTTCGCTCTAAAATCAGGCTGATATCGAGTGGGGTCATGACCATTGGATGTCAGTAAGTCAACGTAGGTGGCGTCCCATGGTACTTGACTTCAATTGTATATAGGGTCCTACTGCACTGACTTCAATAGCCCTCGTAGTCAGGGGACTGGCGACGCTTGCCCGTTTCTCTCTTATAGCTTTATTCATGTGAAATGTCACTATATTCCCCTTGTGTTGTGTTGTGTTGTGTTTTGTTTTGTTTTGTTTTGTTTTGTTTTGTTTTGTTTTGTTTTGTTTTGTTTTGTTTTAGAAAAGCAAAAATAAAACTTTAAAAAGTCATGGCTAGTCTTAGGTTGAACATCATTTGAGGCAATGCAATTTATTACCTTCTCACATATCCGATTCACAACCGCCACCTATCCCCCCTCCCCCCCCCCCAAAAAAAAAAATTAAATAGAATGAAAGAATGCAAAAAGGAGGAAAAGCAACGTTTTTAGGACTGACATGTAGTCCAAAGCCAACAAACAACCGCCGACACCTTAAAAATACAACTAAGCCATTGACACAGTTGCTTCCAGCGAGGCGTTGAAATCAAGTACTCTCCCTCTCGCCTCAAGAGTGGCCTGCCATTGTGACGAATTACCCCCGATTCCTCGCATTTAAGTATTTTGTTGGTTTCGCTATCGAGGTAATTACGGTTCTGACGTGGTTAACGCGTCACGGTTATAATGGGTAGAAAGCGGGGAAAGGATGGAGGGGAGGAGGAGGGGGGGGGGGGCATTTTGGGGGTAGTAATTCGACGAGGGATTGCTGATGTTGCAGTGTCTACAAAGATGTGATTCTGTCGCAATTCTGTATTATATTTAGCCACTGCCTATAGACATCAGGTTGGTTGTTGTTTGAAGTCGGCGCGATAATTAGTCTCGTAGGGAACGCGTTGAAAGCCATTTCGCCGAGCATATCCCGGGGAATAAAAAACACAACGCTAATTAAAGAAAATCGTTCATGGTATAAAGCAGTTAAGAAAAGAATAAACGAAACAAATTATTCCACTCTATACCTCGGTGATTAATTCCAAACAGAATCACGAATACATCCGATACTCTGGTCAACATTGTCCATCCTGCCCCCCCCCCCCCCTTTGCAGTTTTTGCTTCTGATTTCTGCATTGTTAAGTGATTGCTAGGTCTAAAACAGGAGCTAACACCTTGTTAGCAATGGGGAAAATTTTATCGAATATTACAGGATTCACGGAACTGAACCAGTGCCTCTCCGTGCCGCAAGCAGTGGGTAACATTTCCAGAGATTTTAATGTTGAATTCCATTTATTTCTTCTCCTTTTTGTTGCTGGTTTTCATTTTTATCAAAAAATTTGTAAAACTCACTCGTATTAACGTCTTTTGAGAGTATGTTATCTGTCATAAAAAAGGGATTAACTTATTTGATTTGCCAGTAACATTATTTTGTGGTACTCTAGTGTTATTCGAAAGTTCGGCATATGGACGGGGTGGGGGAGGGGTATGATAGATGGACACTATGATTATCAAGAAGTGTGCTTTGTTCATTTTCAACCGAATACATCGTGACCTGAATTTTTCTGTATACTACAGGTGGAATTTCCTTCGACCTCAGATAGAATTGCTCCAGAGGGATTTGACCTGATAGTGTAAAACGACTTCTCCGAGACTTTTATTATCTTGGCGCGTGCATGCACGTGCATCGGAATATCTGATGCCTGATGATGGATTTTGTGAGGAAAAGTGCTAAGTTTGACATCAGAGTTAACGCGGGATTCAGAGATAAAGCAGGAAAAGAAGCAGGCATATGCAAAAAAAAAAATGGAGGGAAAAACCGGAGCCGGGAAAGAGAGATTACTGTCGATCTGATTTGGAGTGTGGGTGCGTGAATTGGAGGAAAAGTGAATATAAAGAAAGATAAGGCACGTACGAGTGCATACGAAAACGTGCCAAAGAGACATATCTTGCTTTCCTTGGTTTTACAGCTTTTCCATTCGCGTCCATTTTAGGAGAGGCATGCGCTTTACCAAATTCTTGAGCACACAGTCGCAAATTGTTGAGACCGCTCAGGAGCACCAAAGTGAGTGGTCGACTGCTAGTATATCATTATCAGTTATAAAGCTGTCTCGGATGCACTGTCTACAGTTTGCAGACACGGAAGTAGATACCTTTGGATGTAGATATCACTGTCATGATACAGCGTAATTACTATCTGTCAAGGCTGCCTTTACAAGCCTGAATCAACTGCAATGAGAACCAGGCATTGCTATGTGACGAACTTAAATCATAAATCAAAGTACGGTAATAGGAGAGATAAGTTTGAAAGACTGTCATTATAATATCTTGCTTCTCCCCCATGCTCTCCCCCTCCCCCTCCCCCCCCCCCCTCCCCCCCATCTCACTGCCTCTCTTTCTCTCTCTCTTTTTTTCCTTTTTGTCGCTTACTTCCGGTCTTATTCATCTCAATCTCTTTTGTGCCAGTCGAAATTTCGGTGGAGGTATGTAGTTGAAATTTGTGCGTAAGCGGATTCGTTAGTGTGGCAAATCATCCGACCTTTTCACTGTTTTAGCTTTCTGTAAAGTGTTATTAGCGAGCCTTAGATCTGCGACGCGCCTCCTCCCAGGTTGGACAGGGGAAACAGTTGTCTTGCGCATGTGCAGAAGACCGATTTTTAAATAAAAGCGGCGTCTTAGTGTTCGCGTCGCAGATTTAAAGCTCGCTATAATAGGGAGCTTTAGATTTTAGACGCGCGGACGTTCAGAGAGAAAAAAAAAAACATTCTGATCGTGGGCAGAAGCGCGCATCAAGTCGATCTATTTTTAGCTTGCGTCGCCTGAGTTTTTCACTACGCGTACTGGGCTATTTTTACGTCCGCACAGTTTGCAACGTAGAGAACTACTTCATGCACCGATCATATGGGGGCGCGGTTTTCTTTTTTATACGTCGCGTCCCAGCGTAATCTAAAGCTACTTTTCAACTCGACGCAGGGGAGAGGAGAACGTCCAGCGCACCTGTCGTCTCAAACGTCCGCGCGTCAAAATCTAAAGCTCCCTAATATTGTAGCCCACGACAACTGACAAAATCAGTGATCATCTAAACGCAATGATACAATCTCATACACACACACACACCCCCCCCCAAAAAAAAAAAAAAAAAAGGAAAAAAAATTGTGATCGATCTATAAATGAATATACAACACGTTCTTATGAATGACACGTACGCGTCTCACTGCCCTGGGTGCAGTAAGTCGTAGAAAACGCACATAATGAACGACGATTCATGAGAAAGACTTCGTCAAAAAAAAAAAAAAAAAGATACAGACTAGCGTGTAGTAGGTTATGAGTGTTTCAGAGGGAAATGCTTCAGATTCAATATTGTTACTTGGGCAATCAAGAACACATTTTACTTTGCGTATTATTACTTTTGAAATACGGGTAATCTCCTGCACGCTTGACTGTAATTTTTTTCCCTTTTAATTCCAATTTTTTCGTATCATCAGTGGGCCTATCTGGACAGGTACGTGACAGGCTATTACACACACACACACACTCACATACACACGCACATAATAAATCAATCAAACAAACAAACGTACACATACACACATACATATATATATATATATATATATATATATATGTATATATATATATATTGGATGTACGCTGTAGTATTGTTATGTATCTATATCATAGTTATATTTTTAACGTGTACACATGTACATAGATATAAACATATGTGCGTGTATGATAGCGTACAACATGAATAGATTACTATATAAATTTATATATATTTACATGATATAGATGGAGACAGAGAGAGACGGACAGGGAAAGAGGGAGAGTTACATGAGTTCGGCTCTTTCAGTAAACAAATAAAAGCTGCATCATGTGTTTTTCTTTCGGATGAAGGCTCGAAGACGGCTATAAAGATAGCTCAGTGAGATGTGATGAAGTGATGGAAGAGATGCGTCGGCAATCCGTCCATTTCGAAAGATACCATCTCTTGCCAAGAAAGCCAACTTTTGACTCCTTACACCGAGGCAAAGGGAATGACCTTTAGCGTTGGATCCGACGGTGTTATTTTCTATGCCTTCGAAATTCCCTGCATTCCTCCAAACACATTTTTTTTTCTCCATTTAGATGAAAAGGGTATAACATATAGTCAGACATAAAACAAAGAAATGTACCCGACAAAGAAAAAAAAAACTTCATGCACTTCCCCAGGCGTTTGAAAATGTAAATGTCGACTTTACGACAGTCATACCAGGGCAGAGTTGAGTTGAGTGATTGTTGGGTGAAATGTAATCCGGCTTGATTATGATAGCAAAAATGAAGGCAAGGAATCACCAAGAAAAAACAACAACAATAGAATAAATGAAACCGGAAGGAAATGAGTTGCCAGGGGCGTAAAGGCAATGATCCATCGACGAAAATTAGTTTCGATTCGAAGCAGAGCTCAAGCAAATACAAAAGAAAGACAAAAAAAAAGAAAAAAGCTCCTGATAGGAGTTGCGTGATCATAGCACGCAAAGACGCGATCCCTAGGGGAAAGATAATCACGTGACCCTGTGACGTAATCTTTCATTCAGCACAATCAACAGAATCTTCCAACGATACAATCTGAAGATACTTTGATACATTGATACTTCCATTAATCCATATCCACCTGCACTTAGAGTGGCTGTGTCAAACAACGTTAGCAATAGAGTACCCCGCCCCTTCCAGTTATGAACTAGCAACAGAATAGAAAAGGCATCATCTTTAATGGATACTTGAAGTAAGAACGTCAAGCCGTCACCTCCTCACTCCTCCTCCCCCATCATTTAAATCATTAAGCATTCGTTCCTCATAGTCCCATGCTATTTTTTCGAGACAGGTTATTCGTGTTGTTGTTGTTTTTTTTAAGAGAAACGAACAAAATACAGAATGATGATGAAGATGTTACCACTACCTTACTCCAAGAGTCAACTTTGGACACTTTTATGAGCGTCTGGAAGAAAATATCATCAATTCAAATTGAAGTGAATTGAAGTGCGTACATTTTGATGTACGTAAACACTTAGCTGCGTTGGTTTCATGATATCGATAACACTTGAACGACACAATCCTCGGCATCTGATGATAATGATATGACCTTAAAGTGCAACTTGGCAAGGAGCTTGAGATATTGGAAGTGTTGCAAGACACAAAACACAAGTCTGAGGATCTTCAATCTATCCATTTTTTCTCTTCTTATTCTCCATCCATGACAGATAACGGGAAACCTCGGGCGCCTACTCGTCTCTCTGGCCTACCTACCCTCGCTGGAGCGACTGTCCTGCGTCATATTACGAGCCAAGGAGATCAAGTGTGAGAAGGGCGCCACTGTGGCATCACTAGGTGAGGATGGCGGAGAGGGGTGTGGTTAAAGGGGTATTCCAGCCCTGTTTAAAGTTAGTCTGAAAAGGAAACAGTCAAATCTTGTAAGCACAACAATTGAAATTTGATCAAAAGCGGATAAAGATTAAGGAAGTTGTGAACTTTCGTGAAGTTTCGCTAATTTCGGCACAACAATTTTCGAACTGTTGAAAGGAATAATTTTTGCGTATGTCAGTATTCCACTGACTGTGGACCAAAAATTGATAAAAATGAATGTTTCTGCTGTATAAGTAACATATACATATTTCTGTCTAAATTGTCATCATTGTGCCCATAAGATTGTACTCTTTCATAAAAAAAAATGTTAGGATTTCAACTCTTGCTAGAATGGCAAGTTCCCATAGCAACAGCCAATCATGAAGCTGGATTCTTGTCGTTAAGACTGACACTTGTCATTCCAGCAAGAGCTGCTATCATAGCAACATTTTATGAAATGTGGCCCAGAGGGTTATCCATCGTCTTCCTATTAGACACTGCCTATTAAAGAAATAGTGAACCTTACATTTTGTGTGTGTGTGTGTGTGTGTGTGTGTGTGTGTGTGTGTGTGTGTGCAGGTGGTTTTTTTTTTCATAATCATGGTAAACCATGTCATGATTGTACTGGCGATCACGCGCAGAAAACGATCCTAGCATTGGTTCACATAGCTTAGGATGTGCGGTGTGTGGTCAATGGTTCCTATGGTGCACAATCGTCTTCTTCCTAAATCATCCACTGCCTCCAACGTAAAAGACAGACGCTAAGTTTGCATCTATTTTTTTTTTAATTTCTTGTATTAAACTGCAACGAGTCAAGAGATCAAAGTGTGAGAAGACATCACCATGATGTCATTAGGTTTGGATGCGGGGTGTGGTCAGTGGTTTCCATGGTTATCTCTCGTCTTCCTAAATCATCTCCTGGCTGTTTTTAAGAACAGCAAAGCAAACCCCTCATTTTTTTTCCTTCAAAGCAAGGAATGATTGCGGAAACGCGTGTTGTCACTGCATGAAACGTTTGCCAACACATCGTCACTTTTTCTCGCGGGGGGGTTGTGTCATGTTTATTCATGGTGCGACGATGGAATCGATAATGATGAGCCAAGCCTGGACATTACTGGTCGTTGTAATAACACGGCGAAGATCGATACCACAACTGATGTATCTGACGGCGACAAATTCCCTTCTGAGCACGCTCAGTCAAAAGGGAAAAGGGGAAATACACACACACACACACACACACACACACACACACATACACACACACACACACAATACACACACACACACACAATGTCTAACCAGTTTCACTCTGTTCTCGCACTAGGTTCTCTCAACTGTATTCGCTTTCGTATGTGCCCTGTAGTAGACTGTTTTGATTTCCGTACCCGTTTTTTTCATTTATTTGGTTTTATTCATCTTTATTGGCCTTCTAATGCAGTTAAAAGGAGCAGCGTTTCCATCCTCGTTTTAAAACAAAATAAAGCAATAAAGCAAATGAAAACATTTAACGTCTTTTTATTTTTATTCCTTTATTTCAGCTCGCGACATAATACTCGAAAGCAAAAACAAACAAACAAACAAACAAACAAACAAACAAACAAAACCTTTTAATTTTATAGTCCTTCTTTAGTTATCCCCGGATATGGGCCATGGCGTTTTTAGTTTCATATTTAATTTCATTTTGCTAGTCTTTTTATGATGAAAATGCTTTAACTTGATTGTACTTCAGTATCGATATCCATGCACCAGTTTAAAGGAGTAACATTAAAAATCAAATATGGGTGTCTTACAGACATTTCATATCACCTTTCCCAGCAGTTTGGGTCTCCTGCCATTAAACGTTGATGTTGTTTCTCCACGAAGTGCTCAAAACTTTATTACGGAATGCCCTAGCGACGGTTTCGTTACCGGTACCTGATCTACAATGTTCACTTCCCCTATAATCAGGTTAGAACAGGCCCGTTGACTTTTTTTTTTCGGAAATGAAACTTGCTCCACATTACAGGTGCACTTTAACATCGTTACGATAATTCGACGCATTTACGTTGTATATTTCCAAAGCCTCGCTCCGCGTGTAATTTCAACTGCAATCCAGAATCTTTACTCTTTTCCTTATCTCTCTCTCTTTCTCTGTCTCTCCTCCTCTCCCTCGTTCTACTTTCATTTAAGAATTACGCCTTTCATTGAATCGTTATCGTCGCGTTCAATCCGATGTTAAGTGTCAGGCACCTGGGGAGGGATCGTATATCGAATTAAGCCGGCATTTAGTTACATTTTCCCCAGCTCGGAAAACCTTTGAATCCAAATGAATTAGATATCGAGAGCCTGCAACCCGCTTTGCGAGTCGCGCCGTTAAGAACTTTTTTTTTCTCCACAGGCCACCTTAAAGGAGTGCAGCTGATGAGTAGCGTGCAGTATACTGGGTATGGCGTCACAAGACCGTTCTTTTTGCGCGCGGCCCTCTCCGTTTCATCCTAGTGTAGGCCTCCGTCTCGTTTGAAGTGCGCCATGTGTGACAGGTGAAACAGGCATTTTCTATAGTCACCAATTCATACGAATTTGCACAAAACGTAGACGGCGATCGTATCTCTTTGCCCCACATTATTTTGATCAAACCACATTCTCCTTTAAAAAAGGAGGTGTTAAAGTAACCGTGGCTTTCTGTCCGCCTTTGTGTTCCATTTGCCCTCTTTTGTAGTCCTTCTATGTGTCTGTTACACGGTGTAACCTTAGCTTGCTCCGAGATTTTTAAGTGTAGGCTCAGTTGGTAGCGCGTCTGCCTCCAGATCGAAAGGCCCCAGGTTCGATTCCCAAGTTCCACTGAGCAATGTTGTGTGTAATGATATCATCTCCTCTAGTAAGATGCAAAACACTCTGTCCATCGGATAGGGCATAAAATGGAGGTCCAGTATGTGAGAGAGTCACAAGTTATGCACGTAAAAGATCCCACTTTATTCTTTCATCGCAAAGAGCAGTCAACCGGGTGAATAAACCGGTGAAGTGGTCCCGTCTAACGTCCAACTGGACCCCATGGAAGATTAGCTAGTGCAGCTGAATATGTGCCATCCACCCATTTTGTGAGATGGAAAATGAAACAAACAAATAAACAAACAAACAAACAAACAAACCCTCATTATCATCATCATCACTATCATCATCATCATCATCAATATATTTACTTCATAGACTTACACACACAGACACAAACACACAATGATGATGTGGGACAGAAGAAAATGATACACCAATCCTTGACTTCGCCGTTCACCCAGAAGAAACTGCATTGCCAATTTCTTTGAAACGACGTAAGCAAGTCCCCATCAGATCGATCCCGTATTCTGTAACTGGGACATTTTATTGATTAAGAGGGGACATAGCCTCCAGAAGGTACGCACTGCGCTCTCAACACACACACAGCGGCCATGAATGAAGAAGAGTCATTAAGAAACATGAAGATTCCTGGTCGAGGTTTCTCTATAGACACCAGATAGATGTCCCTTTAAAGGGACATTCCAGACGATTTTTATTTTTTCACATCATGCAGTACATAATATAGACAACTCTATGTATAGATTTGTGGAATTTATTGTGGTTCTAGAGCAGAGAAACAATAGTTTGAAAACCTTAAACAAATTACACTGAACAAGGGTGATGACATAGGAGGTTCACATATTTCAGAAATGTAGCAGTGTAATTCCAATAAGATACCGCTTGCTTGCGAGTTCACCTGTGTATAATATATGCATACCTTCTTTTGTTCTGCTTCCTTGAGCCCCAACTCATGCATTCTTATGGTGACTCTGCCATGTCATCATCCTTGTTCATTGCAATTTGTTCTAAGTTTTAAAACATTCTTTTTCTTCGTCCCAATTATCATAAATTCTGAAACTCTGTCCTCAGTATAACTTATTTATAGTTATAGTTTTTTTTTTGGAGGGGTGGGGGTGTTTCGCTTTGAAAGGTTGTGACAATACAATGGCAAAGCAGCATCTTGTTTTTTCCAGCCAACCTACTAATGATAACATTTTTTTTTCATCTCACTCTTTTTTTTTTCCTTAATGGAATAGAAAAATAAATCATGATCAGCCGACCTGGTTCTTTTCGTTTTTGTTTTGACTTGTTAGTCTGGAGCGGATAATTCTAATCAAAGTGTTGAGATTTAGTCGTCAGTGGAAGTTCAGCACGTGTGGAAGTGAAATTCTCTGCAGTGCAAGCTTGGCAAGTAGCACAAATCAAGAAAATGTTTAAAATAGACGTTTCTCTCTCATAATATGGAAACTGCAAGACGTTTTAACTCGATATAACAAGAAGTGCAAATAATAGCTCCTGCAGAAATTGTGACTCTGTGTTTGTGGTTTTTCGGTAGAGATAGAGACGGCTTAAGGAAGGCTAATGCCCTAAGGGGAACGACATTTCATATTCTGTTTACACACGACGAGGCACTTCTCTAGATCTCAGATGCAGACATCGTGCACCTCAGTGCAGCTGCCGTATAGCACGACAGCACGAATTCGGGAACAATTCCCCGAGATTCAATAGCCTGATCCGAGGGGAAAATAGTGTTTGCACTCCCCCGACTGTGGCCGACAAGGCTTCTATGGTTGCACCCATCATATTCCCAGTCCAGGAGTATGTAAGCAACTCGAAGAATCGATTTCAAAAATCATCCTCCTCACAAAACCACGCGGGAAATGCGTATTTTGATCCGGTCGTCTTTCCAACCGGCCCACACAGAGATTATTTCTCCGGCACTCAGTCCATCCTGGTAATGGCTGCCACCTAGGATGATCCTACTCGAGCTGACAAACAGATAAGGAATTCGGATCGAAACGATGAGTTCAAAAGTTCCATTACGCAAGAAAAAAAAAGCCTCTGACACAATATTAAGTGTATTTGTTGTCGTTTTTTATTCCCCTTACAATCTGTCAGGAAGCATGATAACGGGTTTGCAAAGTTTGATACAACAGAAAGTTTTTCATTGAATATCACACCACATCCTAAGCTCAAACTCAATCAAACATCACATCATTCTATCACGTTACTCGTTCGATTCAATGCGAGATCAAATATTGATAAAGACGATCCTTTTTTGTTTTGGTTTCAAGGAGATATTTGACTCATCTCTCCTCCTTGAAGTGTCGGTTGAACAAAAAGCATACCCTCCTAGAGAAACACCTTTGTCTAAATATTTCTATCACGGCTCTTCTTTTAACACATTTACACGTAATCTAGCTGGTGTTTTTTTTTTAGCTATATTTGCCATGCCGCAGTACAGAGGTGCATGGTTACCGTGGTGCCCGCGTTGAAATGGAAATCAATTTGTATAAAGGCGAGCAATCTTCACAAGATTTTGTGCACAGCAGTTGGGGGCGCTTCATGACATGAAAAACACTCAACTTTTACTTTCCTTTTTCTCTCTCTGTTCCTGTCTGTCGGCCCCTACCTCTTTTTCCTAACAAGCTTGAACATAATGACGAAGCGTGTCGATGGTTTCTTTGCCGAGTGTTCCATCAGACGGTTTACTCGGGAATTACAGTCTGATGTCCGTGCATAAGGGGGAGCAGTCAGTGCGGGAAATGCATTTTCAGTTTTGCTTTCTTTCCGTACTGAGCAGGCGGTGACAGGACGCCAAACAGCGAGTCACGTGACATTTCCCGCGCATTAAAGACGAGCTGAACAAGTTTCGAGAAGAGTCAAGACGGGCGCATTGTTAACAGGGCAAACATCTGAGCGTCTAGATGGTATTCTACCCCAGCTCTCTCCCGCGTGTACACAGAGGGGGGGGGGGGGGGGTAGGCATTCAGTTTGTTTCTATGCAAACGTGATAGAAACTGTCAATAAGACATAATGCAACATGTCGAATGGAATAACACTTATACAGTCAGAAATTGTGATCCTTCACCCTGTATTATGAGACACATCACAGATACATACATATGGATCATACTGATATTGTTATATTCATTATCATCCCACGTTTATCGAATCCGGCATGAGTACAGTTGTCAAGAATAGTATCGCTGCGCGTATTATTTGCGTAAGCGGCTCAAAACTGACAGAATATTGCAATCACAAACATAAGAATGTAACTGAAAACAAGACGATTTCGCATTCGCGGATTTCAATAACGACCGTCTCATCTGCCAGCAAAATGTTGAGAATGCAATAAGGTGCAATCACGGGGATCTAGCCTTCCAACTTTAAAACCCAAACCAACGGGCAACTACGTTAGCCTAATCTAAGAAGAAGAAAAGGATGAAAGAACAGACAAAGAAGAAATAACGTCAGACTGCTTAGAACCAAATTAATGCGCGTCTTTATACACACCATTTCAAAATTTACTTGGCTGCTCAAAAATCCATTAAAGTATCAATGCTCCGAGGATGGAAACGTGTTAGCATGTGACGGATGAACTATGCACTGTTTTTTTTTTTCTCTCTCTCCGAAAACTCGTGGACGGTGATTTTGACACTTCTAATCTTCTTTCCTTCTAAGCACTTTCCGAAATATCATGTAGATACTGCGAAAGACGAATATAGCAAAATAGTGACTATTATCGGATTTGTGAGCGTGTGTCCCGCTTCATTGATTTTTTTCCTTCAGTGATGCTCAGCGACATTCTTTGGAAAACAAATAGAGTAATAATTTACGCACTTCTTCGCAGTCGAATCGGCAAAATAAACGCCTCGCTCGCTAACTCTCTCGGAGGATTAACAGATCCTCAAAATAATTCACAGCTCAGAATGGAATGATGAAACTTGGGAGACAGAGAAAAGAGAGAGAGAGAGAGTGAGAGAGAGAGAGAGAGAGAGAGAGAGAGAGAGAGAGAGAGAGAGTGTGTGTGTGTGTGTGTGTGTGTGTGTGTGCGCGCGCGTGCCTCACTCGTTTTCTTGAGTTTTCTTGAGGTAGTCATAAGTCGGAGATGTAAAAGTTCCGGAACAGCTCTGAGTGAAGAAATTAATGACATTTTCCTTTCTTTTTTTTTCCTGGATGACTACACCACGTGACAACAACGGAAACGAGTCCCCGCGTTTAGGGCGTTTTACGAATGCAACATTAATAACACCACCATTGAAGAAGTTTTCACTATCAAGTTTCTTCGCCTAAATCATTGTCCCATTCTTCATCACCATTTGACATTATTTCACCAGTTTCGTCAGGTGTTATTATCATCAGTGTAGATTCTAGAATCTATACATATAGCTCCTCCAGTGTCTTGATTCTCTTTTTGTCTTTATGGTCTCACATCTATTTGTATTATTCAGTATTAAGAGTCAGCATGTCGATTGAACTCGTCATCATCATAGGTTTCACTTTTTGAAAACAAATGAGGACTTTGATTTTGATAGCTAAACCTCCAGGTGATTTCATGTGCAAGTGCGATACTCGATAATTTGTGGAAAGTAAGGCGAGAGCGAGTCAAAAAAGTGAACGCTTGATGGCGGTAGGAAAGAAACGTACATTCATGATAACAGCCCTTAGCGCCGATGACTCATTTCCATTGTCATATTCTCGTCATTCGTGTCGTCATCAAGTAGTATGACGTCAGGGTTCCCCAACAGTATTTTGCCTTGCCTGGTGTAGCACTGAAGTTATGGGACGGAGCAGCAGAGATCGACAGAAATTCTCATCTCTTTTCGCGAAAAAAAATGAATATCGCATATCACGCACTCTTTTCACTAACCCACTTTTCCATCAAAATTATACATTATGTACTAGTAGGGCCTACTGAGTTTGAACATAATTTTAGCGATGAACCATTTAACTGTAAACGTGGATAATATAACCCTAAACAAGCCATTTTTATATTCAGTGTCTCCTTCTAAATGTTAAGGCTTATCAAAGTGGTACGTGTGTTCGGCAAGCTGCTAAATTGATGAGTCTTTGTTATAAGTCGACGCTGCCAGAAGTTGAACTTTCGGCCAAAATTGAAAGATATGAATTATGCAATATCACGTTCATATACTAGTATCCGGTTGCATCAGTCTAGACGACACACTTGAGATTGGCGTAAAGTTTTGGAGTTCTGTGCAAAGTGTTCCGAACCGGAATCCTTAGCAAATATACAGCTCTATGAAGCCAGTGAGCTGATCGATCAATCTAACATCTGCAAACAAAGTTGCTGTCTTTTCAATTCCGCTTTCCTTTGATGTGTTTAAAGTCATTATCGGAAGGACTGCACACATGAAATAGGGCCAAGTAAGTATGCACAATACTTACCTCCTATGTAGATGACTTGTCTGCAAGTGAAACATGACATAAGGGTGTTGTGCATGCGTCATCACATACGTTGACATCCCGGTGCATGTTGGGATTGAGCAGGAAATCCAGAGTTCGTCTGCATTACAAACTATCGCGCTCTCTCTATCTCTCTCTCAAAAAAAAAAATAATATCAAAACACATACACACACAAAAAAAAAACAACAAAAACAACGTGTCAAGTATATAAAAAAAACAGAATTTTTGGCGATACCTGTGTCTGTATTTTTTTTTTCATTACAGCGACTCAGTAACATCTTCTTTGGCGGTGAGGTTGCTGTTTGATGATTAGGACAGTTTTGTCGCATGATTACTTTGACGTTTTGGTAAGTTCATAAACGTCACAAAAGCCGTACAACCTATTGTTTCCTTCTTACCTTGGAAGTACTTTTTACACCGAACGTGAACATTTTATCGATTGACTTTATACACGAGTGTTGTGTCCTAACCATAACAAGAGAGTCCAAAGTATAACCAAATCTACCCGACACACTAGGATCGGCTAAGAAAAATTGAACCTTTCTCATTCTATCACAAAAAAAAAAAGTTTCTGATCTTCTCGGGTTTGTATTGATGACGACTCCAAAATGTAAAGAAGCAGTAATTGCAATTATTAAAGTTTGCTATCACATTCAAAGTGTTACAACAGTCCGTCGGTAAACTTGTAAAGACCGTGCGTAGCACAAGACAATTCACAACAAATAATATGAAATATCTATCGGACATAAATGTTCATGTGAAACAAACATAAAATCAATGTCGTATACAATGCGGGGCAAAATCACGAGCGTGAAGGGTTTGAATGCAGCAAAAGTCCACCACAAAACTTTTTTTGTGATAGGTGAATGGGGATAGGCAATGTGCTGTTCGTTTCGTGGTGTTTTTTATTGTTTGTTTCGAGAACATTGCAAATAAAAGTTGTATGAGCATGAAGAGCTCCTTTCCATCGAACGGAATTAAACATTCTTGTATGCCACACGCCCACTCTCTCGTGAACGACATAGGTAACTGGAAAAGGTCGATATTTTGCTGATTTATTCCCGAAACGTCAACGTTGTTTGTCCACGTATCGAGTTACAGTGACATGAATTACTTAACATTTAATTACATTCATTTAAAATGTGTATGTGGTCGTGCTGGATCGGCGCAGTGTCTATCAAAATACATTATTATCTCAGGAGATGCTACAAATTGTAAAGGCAGTTTAAGAAGAGAGAGAGAAAAAAAAACAAGATTCTGCCGAGAAACTTTGCTCCCAAGAAATACAAATGTACAAAATCTTTCAGATTGGTAGATTATACAGATCGTAAGCGTAGAATTACTCTGTCGGTGGGATTGTGTGCAAACACACACACAGAATATAGACATAGAGAACAAATTATTACTGTGTATTTGGTGTATGTACGGAAATATGATTGTTTCACAAGAGATACTTAAACCCTTGTTGTGTATTTTCGTCACACTGCGCATTAAAGACACACAGTGATATTCATTCATTTATGCAAACTGTAACGCCCACACATTGCATTATTCGCTTGGGGAGCATGCTCGATAACATGCAGCCATCTCCATCCTTTTCTCCAGAGGGTTTAATTTCGATCTCAACGAGCTCTCATCTCTCCTTCACCACTAATACCACTGTGTGGATACTGTAAGTTCTGATCTCTCTGATAAGCCCTTGTCATGAACACACGTCATGTTGGCTTTTGATAGGCTGATCCGCCAAGCTTCACTGCTGTTCAGCGACCTGTAAGTGTAGTCAAAAATGACGAATGACTATTAGAAGTATTGGGCACACCGCTCTCACATTACAGCGTTTAGAGCAGAACTAGTTCTTACCGTACGTATTATATTCCCCATCGAAATTCGACATTATTCATTCAAATTCTATGGAATTCCCAGTCGAAACCTGTTTCTGAGTCTTGGTGTAGGAGACGATTGCCCAATATGAGGAACGATTATTTAAGTGTATCCTGTAACTACATTATATATCTGTATAACCATAATACCGAATAACAATGCATACGTGAGAGTAGGATCCATCACCCCGCCCAAAAAAGAAAAAGGAAAAAAAAAGAAAAAAAAAGAATGCTGGACAAATGCAACTTGTGGTTAGTGAGTGTCCAAAGTATGTTTAACGCCCGGCGGCCGGTCACGTAATGTGTCTTGTCGGCTGACCCAAAATATCACGTTCACCAAGTCTCCGTTTTTTCATTTCTTCTAGACTTCCAGTTCCAAATCCAGGCCAAGCATTACACTATGTTGTGTATTCAATATGACAAAGTTTCAGATGCGTTGAATCGATCATAGAGCGAATGGTCAGCGTAAGCACAGCATGTTGATTAGTACGCTGTCACACGCTCAAAGTTTTTGACCTGTTCGAAATGTTACGGGGTCCCCACCGTACCTCTGAGAACCCGACTGCAGACTCTAAATCGTATTTCACACTAGTCAAGAACAAATGACAAATGAATAATAGGTTTGCCAGATTTAAACACGTATACGTTACCTCTTTGCGCTGTGGTGTGTCAGGACCTTATCACACAACATTATGAGACCATTCAGACTGTTGAGACGACATATCCCTTGATGTTCGACAAGGGGCCAGCCCAAGTGGGACTTGGGCCGAAATCAGCAAATACGTTTGTCATTCTGACGTAGTATCTTCTTTCGGAAAGTTTCGCGCACTGGGATGTCGACGTCTGCTCCTTTGCATCAGTTTCGAAGAAAGACGTCGGAATCAACTCAGCGTGCGCTGTGAATGAGCCTCGTCTGTATGTCTAAACAGAACCCCGCACCCGGCTTAAACCCCGTATACAGGAGTCTGACTCTTCGGTTATCCAGGACACACCTCCAACAGCTTGAAAGAGAGTTTAGCGCGCCTGTTCTGCCGAGTACAAGGTTTTGGCTACTTCTTGACTGGGCAGACAACACCTTGTTGGTACTCAGAAAAAAAGAAAGAAAAACATGATTGTATTTGTCTTCCATCCTAGTCAAACATTTTATTTATTTATTTATTTATTCAGTTTTCTTTACTCAGGGTAGCCCCATCAGTGGTTTAAACACTGTTATCCTAGGGGGCCCTGCAACAGAATGACAAAATATAACAGTTCAACAAACACAAAATAATAAATCAAGGACATTCCTTTTTACATCATAACATAAGCACAATATCAATATTCTATATAAATGAAAAAATGCAAAGTTAATTGTTGACGATAATAATATACAAACTCATATTATTTGAAAAAAAATACCTTAACAGTAAACAGGAATATCAAAAATACCCGAATTCTACCCCAAGTGAGATATGTATGCTCTTATGAACGCTTGAAGAGAGGTGGCGTTTACAGGGGGTGGGGGGGGGGGGGGATAGGGAACAAAGTTAAGTCAGACTAATCTGAATGCTCGTATACCACACGTCGCTTGACAATGCGTCTTATGATACTGAAATTCATATTCGACGTATGACCCAACGACGATTTGAATGCTTAAATGAGTCTGTCTTTGCGCGATGATGTGTGTGAACGCCCTCATTGTCAAAATGAGGAGATTCTTGTCTGAACGGGAACAAGTCGAGAGAGCGTTACTCAAGGGCTTTTGCGTCGGAATTTTAGCCGTCTTGTCGGGTGAACATTCCCCCCGTGGCAGTCTATTCGACGTGAATAAAGAAACATTCGGATGGTGGGAAACAAAGATCGATGGAGCAGGAGTCAACGAAAGCCCACTGAATGCAAATTTGTCTCCTCCTCGCGGCGTCGGGCTTGTGCTCAGTAGAAGAAAAGAAGAAAAGAAAAAAAGTGAAGTGTTTTATTTGAGTGTAAAGGGAGATTATCCACTTATTACAGATCGCATAAAGAGAGGAAGACATTTCACTAAAGACTCGAAGTTACAATTGACAAGAGGCAATATCATCTTAACAGCTTAAGAACAATGTTTGTTTAGTGATAGTGTGCACTATTGGATAAGGATTATCTAAGAGTAATCATGAGAGATTTTTCTAAGACAATATGAAAAACAAATCCACACGATGTATATCTACCTCTTTGTATTTTTGGAGCCGCGTTTATTTACTTTTTAAGAGGTATTAAACTTTCGTCATCCGGAGACGCATAAGAGAAAGGGAGAGCGTATATGTGGGCTTTCTGTTTTTATCTGAATATGATCCAATCTTACTTAAGGCACTGCTTTTGTTTTGTTCTGTCATGTTTAGTCTTGTGTTGTGCCTACTTGGATATAAAAGGTTTTGTTTTGTTTCATAAAAAATTCAGATCACAGAGATTTTCTTGATAGAGATGCAATTTTTTTCTTTATAAGAAAATAATTAAATAAAGTAAATGTTAATCTTTCGCATATTATCATCCTCAAGCACTCAGCATTTTGGAATTTTTTTGCATTGTCCTGTTCTCGCAGAAACCTACGTGAAAGTCACCCTGATGTGCGGCGTGGACAAGGTGAAATCCCGCAAAACTGCCATCATCCGCGGCACGGACAGCCCCGTTTACACCGAGTCCCTGTGCTTCGTGGTCCCCATGGCTTACATCGACGAGACATCGCTTGTCATACAGGTGGTCCAACGGGCCCAGCTCAAGAAGGACAGGATCCTGGGACAAGTGATACTTGGGCCCTACATCTACACGCAAGGCAGTGCCATCAGCCATTGGGGGAAGATGCTGGCGCGGAGGGAGGCGGCAAAGCAATGGCATAATTTGTATTTGTAGGGCGGGGTTGCGTCGTCTGGCGGCGGGCCATGGAACTCTCGGCTATACATTATAGAGAATGGAAATCGTTGCGCGCGTCCCATTGTTTCGCTTGTCGCTTTGGGATTAGATTACCGCAGCGATAGCAAGCTTGTAACCGCGTTGTGCATAATTTTACCTCGAGTAATATTCGTGTCGATGGGTACACCTGCGTAGCATTTCAGCTTGTGACAGAAGAGTCTCTCAATTCAAGAGAGCAGAAATTGCGCGGCTTGACACACACACGACCGCCTAAACCGCCCAGGATATGTGAAGTCTTGCGTTACCAAGTACTTCTTCCGTCGCTGTTCTCCCTTCTTATTTCCATTAAATGAAAAGTGCAGGTCACGAAAGAATTCCTTTTGCCCATCATTGCTGAGAGTTCCATGCAGCTTGCCTCATCTGAAGTTTCTTCAGGATTGTAAAAGGGTCGATGGATTTACTTTTTTTAAAGCATTATGTGGTCTTCGCAGAGTCTACAGCAGCCATGACGTTGATGGTAGTTATAGGCACTCGTTCAATATTCCGCAGAGTCCTCAATAGCTAGACTTTTGTCAGTCTGTGATTATTGTCATTGCCTCAAGTGCGCGCGCGCCAAATAAGATTACGTTAATTCCGCTCCGAAAAATTGCGAGTTCGGCGAAACGGCGTCTTCTCTTCACACCACAATCCATCTACACAAGAGGATATCGAGAGATTCCAAGTGTCAGCACACAATACGCACTCTCAAATCTCAATGGCACAACATTTTCTACGCAATTCTCAAGGAGTCAACATAACATCACTTAACCCCGTCAGCAGATGAACTAAGAGCACTGTAGAGAGGGGGAAAAAAAGCATGATGATTGTAATCCTGAAGATCTCAATGGAAAGCGTTAGGACCAATTTGGCATGAACTGTCAAACCTCAAGTAGAGACCGGTTGCCAACTGGTGATCGATCGATGGAGTTTTATCTCCTGACCACTTCTTTGCTGTGTGAAAGGCAAACTCGACTATATATATTTAGCATCAATCTAATGAACAGGATAATGGCATACAAAAAATTACTACCAGATGAAGAATGAGAACATTCTAGAACTTTCTTGAACTTTCTTGAACCCGTGATGGTATCAGTCATAAACACATATGAAAATCAAACGAGGTAGTGATGTCATGGCAACACGGGTATTCCATTGGTCTGTTCATTGCAATATAACACAAATCATTTGTTTTCTTTGTAGTAATCATGTGTCTGTAACTCTACTTGAAATAAAGATGCATCATTGCTAATAAAGTCATAACAAGTCGAGGATGAAATTGCTAACAAGGGATATAAATTCTACTTTTTATACTTAGTACTGAGTCACAAGTAGAGAATAATCTGGCATAAGGGATACAAAATATTCTCCTTTTTGAACTCATTACAAGGGGGACAAACAGTGAAGATTTGTCACTATGCGTGCCAAAGTCACTTTCAGTCTACACTATTATCATCCTCAAACGAGCATTCAGAAGAGTTCATTCTAAAGAGGAGCCGGTTTCGGTCCCACCGCGGGTACAGGCGGTACGAGCCATCAGCCGATGATCTCTGGAACGTCCACGGCCGCAGGTAATGCGTCGAGCCTTAAAGATGATGCTCCAGGCTTAATGCATTTCCAGTGATCTCGCCCACAAGAGTAAAAGAGTATGTGAGAAGCAGATTCGCGTGGGCAGCTTTGTAAGATCACCCTTACTCACTCTTGTTCAATCTTTTGTCTTCCTTCCCCTTCTGTCCTTCCTCTTTCTGTCTGCTTATTCTCCTGCATCTTTCTTTCCTTCTGTCTTTCCTCCCTTCTGTCTTTCTTTCTTTCTTGCTTGCTAACTCTATCATCGCCATTGGCAAATCGTAGGCGTGATAAATACTGATCATAATAATCATATAAATAAGACTGAGAGAACATGACAATGAACCCATAACCACGGCAATACCCAAACCATGAATTGCCCAATCTCAGACCATGCAAGATAGTAAACAGATTGGCTGGTGGTTTGCCATGTCACTCTTATTTTTTTTCCTTGTTTTTGGTTTGTATGATAGAGCAACACTTGTGGCACAAAACAGTAATCATTTTATTATTTTGAGTACTGAATAATTACACCCGCCGGGAAACGAAGACATTGGCACTCATCACGATCTTGTTATCATCACCCAATTAGTGGTATCATTACCTTAAAATGGTTGTTAGATATTTGGTGTCTTTCATAGTCAAGAAGGGAGTAGAGTTGGACCCAAGGTGAGCGTTGGACGTATTTGAAATTACACCGGAGTAACTATCCAGGGGTTCCGATATTCCCCCAAAAGAATAGCAGAGGAAAAGGGGAATAGTCATAAAAGGCGGATATAGGTATGTGTGTGAGTTGGAAGAGGGGGGTTGGAGGGTTCATACGTAGCGTGACGAAAACAACCTGCACAAAGGACAAACTGTAATCAAAACAGCAAAATAGGACAATGTAATGACAAGTGATACCACTGATGGTGGAATATTAAAGATAATGTGCTGATTTCTAAATGTCATATGATATCCGTAATACAGTCGAAGTCTCGGTTCTCAGTCCCATTACAGAATTTCATCATAATCTTCTTATTATTTTTGTTGTTGCTTTTGTTAACTTGTTTTCTCGCACCATGACGTAAGATATTATGCAGTAAATGGTGCGGGATACGGAAAACAGTTGTGATCTGCATGTCGTCACAAAAACTTGGTAGTGTAATGGACATTTTCCCTTTAATTTGTATTTTCTCAAAATTTTCCAGAATTGAAACTTTAGAACGATCTACCGACTATAAAATGGAATGAAACCTGATCTCTAGAGGAATAAAGTTTTCAGATAATCTGCTATGGGGTTGTAATGAGGTCAGGAATTACGGCACATTAGGCTTTTAGACTTTCAACAACGCAACGCCTTTTCAGAGAACCGTGATAGTCAAATACCTTAAAAACACCCCTCAAATTGCGTATTGCTAAATATTTTTGGACTTTGAAAGTCGGACGAAAGGTTAATTATGAGACAGCAAATTTGACGGACATTCAATGTCTCATTAGTTGTCAGCCGAATCGCCTTATTTTGCAATTTTCTCGGCGTCAGTATATGCGTCTCTGACGCGGTAACGAGTCACATTTTATTATCCCTTGATCGCATTTTATCGTAGTTATGGAATACAGTCTCTCACAGCCATCCATTTTTCTTTACCCGCTAATCGCCGATAAAAGTGAAATCTACATCACTCCCTCGTAAATTTGCCACGTTGCCATGAAGACAGGAGCCGAATGCTCCATTTTTATTATCTTCATTGTCAGTTTTTACGACGTTCCGCTGTTTTCAGAATTGCGAGCGCACATAAAGTTGCATTCTACGTGCAAGTCAAAACGCCTCCATCCTCTGCCTACCTATCGCGGCATGCGCACGGATATGCGTTCCAGACTCATCATTTCGACGAGTTAGAGTGTTGTCAAGGTCGAATATAAGTCAGGAAAAGACACAAAAAAGTAAAGGACAAATAATATGATGCTTTTCCGGTCTGTTTCCCCCTGTCTTTCTTTGTTTTTTCCTTCTTGATAGCAGACGTATTGCATCGCACTTATTCTCTACCCAAGCCTTTAAACCTGACTTCTGTGAACTAAACCTATTCGAATCCTAACTCAGCATGCGGATGATCCTAATGGTATACACATACAGTAGCTATCAATAGATCCTTGAAATCTCTATTAGAGCTTGTGTGCAGACGCTCGTAGGTGACGCTAGAGCGTTTTAGCATGTATTATGTCATTCAATTCGCCGTTGGAGAGCTTCCTGTTCTGAGAGAGGGACAGAAAAAATAAAGGATTGTTGGTATGGAATGCTGCAATGACAATCCGATGGGTTCTATTCTTCAAGGCATCAGAACACTTACTACTTTCGTTTTAAGGATTTTTATGTGCCACATTTTTATCGAGATAAAAAAAACTGCTATCATAATAAGTCTCCTAATAGCAGCGTTTATGGCATGTTATGTTGGCGCAGCACAGTGTCTGCAATATGTTAGATATTTGTCGTGATAATATTTCGAAAAATGCTAAAAGATCGTCTTGATTCAAATTTTAACAAAAACTGACATACATGTGCCAATGAATCGGATGATAGTCACACTGTAAATACCTCTTTATGTACGATATTGTATGATGATGCTTGAGAAAAGTACTTTTGAATATCGCTATTATTATCGCCAAATCTCTTGTAAATATAAAATTACTATACGTATTGTGTTCTTTTAAAGTTGCTTAATCAATATTGAGTTCTTCGAAGACACGATTTTGTTGAACAAGGTCAGAGAAAATGCAGCCAATTGGAAAGAAGGTCTTACTCTGGGCTGCTAGATAACCATGTGTATTTCATCTTCTCTCTACAGTAACCCCGAGATAGAAGTAGACAATATCTTGATTTTTTGTGTTCGTCTTTAACCCTTTAGCTGTTAAAACCTTAAGGGTCCTATACAAACTCTGCGGGGAATTTAGGAAGTTCAGAGAAAAATGGTAAATGACGTGTATAAGAGGTGCATTGCAGAATATGATGCGTTGTGCATTCAGTCAATCTTTGCAAATATGACATAACTATAGAATGCTAATTGATTGTGGGGGCAGATTATTTGTATAGGGCCCCATTTCTCTCTCTCTCTCTCTTTTCGTTCTTTAAAACAACAACAACAACAACAATTGATTGTGGAACAGGAATTCACCTGCACAGAATTTCTTTTTTCAGGAAATTGAATAAATTGATATTAATAACATTTGGTATCAAAAAGCATCAAATTACGTATAATCAACTGATCCAAGATGTAAATGCCAATTGGCCGACGGGTGAAGAGTTACGTAACAGACACCATGAGTAGCCTACGCAAAACAATTATTGTTTCGAGGTGCCTGTAAATTACGCCACTTCAGACGAGCGATCAACGCTTAAACAGTGATTCCTTCTTCCTCAAATTGTCTCTGTATGCCTATGCTCACAGAACAACAACAACAAAAAAAACCAAGTCTCAATCTCATGGCAAGTTTCGAGAAACAAAGAAAGAAACAAGGAAAACAAAAGAACAAACGTGTCGTCTTTCAGTTGCGACTAAAGCACTGCCGAAGAAGATATGACGGGTATTTCTGCATTGTCGATACGGCGGACGGGTAGAGAATAATAATGGCGGAGTGAGATTATCATTCAGAAGTCTGTCTTTCGATGTAAAATCAGTGATTCTAATTCGTTCGGGGGTTGGCTGTGTTGTGCTATGCATGTGGCGATGTCGTGCGACATTAGCGAGCTTTAAATCTGCGACGCTAATCAGACGACATGTCTATTAGGCGCAAAAAAAAAGAGAAGAAAAGAAAAGAAAAGAAAAGAATGTTCTGCACATGCGCGAGACAGATGTTCCCGTCGCTGATCTAAAACTCGCTATTATCAAGTCGAGCGGACCCTCAACCTGAGCAGGAAAGTAAAGGGCAATGCTATGCAGCAGTGCAGCTGTCATTAATGGTGCCGACGACTAAGTTGGTATAGCGCCCTCTTTAGATACTTGATTGCAGTCAGTTCGTCCATGTATGGGCGGAAAGCTATGAATTGTGATTTTTTTTTAATTTCTTTCTTTTTTATTTTTGACAATGGAAACGGAGATGGAGCCGTGACCACTTTGTTTCGTTTGTTTCGTTTCTTTGGAAAGAAACTGAAAGTCTGCATATGAAATGATATTTTCCTATCGTTAAGTCATTCCTTTTGTACATAGATGTTTATGCAATTATTCGTCCCTATTACGGCAGCAAAAATCTGAGTTGAAAGTGCGCAATGTTGTATAACGTTACGTCAATCTTCGTAGAGGTTCCGATGAGTAATTATTATAATCCAGCACTCATGGTGATATAAACTAATTGAGTTGCGTTTTTACTTAGTTTTGATTGTTAATCATGCGCATTGTGTTGAGTTATAATTATCGTAGTACGTAGTTCATCCGTGTTTACCTGTCTGAAAACGCTCGGTGTAAAGCCGTCTGTTGCTATGCACTTGTTCAGAGAGAGCGAGCATTCATATCTTTTAGACATTTTTTTCTTTGGTGCGTGTGTGTGTGTGTGAGTGCTTTTAAGCGTCTGTCCATGTCACGCTGTACAATTGGATGATGTAAAGAGAAGAAAAAAAAAGTCGACGAAAAATAAAATCAAGTGAACGATTCAGCAGTTGTTGTTCTCCGTACTGCGTCCGATGACATTTATCAATGGGTATAGTGTAAGAATGAGTATGAATGGTTGCCACGGAATGCAACATACAAACTTGCTACATGACTCACCCCCCCCCCCCCCATCCCGACCAAGGAGACAAAACATCCCATCACATTATTTGGACAAAACACGTAACATCACATTGAAGTCGCATTACATCACCCAAATCCTATCATGAAATCAAAGATCTCTAGCCAGGAACTTGTTTTAAACCACAGGAGTCAAAATACCTCAGGTACAGGCCTCAGATAATCTCGGAAATATCCAAGGTGTATTGTTTTTCTCCTAGCGGAATAATCATTTTGAGCGCTTCTTGTAATGTATAGCGCTTAGTTTTACAAAGAGAGAGAGAGAGAGCGGGGGGGGGGGGGGTTAGGGGAGTGAGAGAGAGGCAGATGGTGTGGGAGGGGGAGAGAGAACGGACATAGATTGAATGGAATATTTTCTCTAGAAGTGGTAATTGGTATTAAATTCAAGCATCAACTGAGGCGACTGATGTCATGAATATTTAGATAAACCGTTGGCTTAGTTGGCGTCTCTAGTTTCTGATGCAAACTGTACACTAAACCATTAACCAAGGTTTTACAGTTTTTTGTCATAGTTGTTATTGCCGGATGCCCTTGAGACAGACGATTGGACACACAGACATTCAAACACACTCTCTAATATCTTTGTTGGTGTGTCTCATCCCTCCCTCTCCTTCTCTTTTTTTCTCTCTCTTTTTCTCTCTCTTCCTCTCTCTTTAGCTCTGTCTTTTTCTCTATCTGTCTCTTCCTCTCTCTTTGATCTATCTCTCCTTCTCCTTCTCTTTCTGTTTCT
>NW_027271153.1:2002500-2195000 GCF_040938485.1 Diadema antillarum | reverse complement strand
CTTTCGAATGCAATAATTACAAAAAGTCAGTGTTCCACAAGGTATGATATGAAAGTACCATTGAAAAAAAGGAAAAGGAAAATAAGTTAATGCATATAACCTAGAATTGTTAAACTGTTGGTAAAATTTCAGTGTTAGTAAGATGTTGTTGACGGCCTCCCAACACCTACAATAGAAGATCATAGATTTTTTTTTTTCTGATTGTATTACCTGTAGTCTCATGATTAATCATTATGAAGCAAACCATAATTACTCAAATATGACTTTTAGAATGAGAAAATTGTGTCCTTTTTTTTTACAACAGTGAAGAGTTGTTACATTAAAAAGATATCGACGCTTGAACGCACGCATTGGCAATTTTACCAAATTGATGTTCGACAAATGGCCAGAAAAGTCGCAAACCAGTTTGTGGAATAATGGGTATTCATTCATGGCCAGGGCAGCAAATTCATTGCAATCTCTTTTTTTTTCTTCAATTGCGCAAATGTACGCATGTGTTGCAAACTATCTATAGGTCAGTTTTAAACATAGCATAGAACAGCAACATCAATTCTTTTGATTTCCCTAAAATATTGTTTTGGTTCCCTATCGTTTTTCCATTTGTTGACACGAAGATGTCAGAACAAAAGATCAACTATCATGTCATCATAATTATTCTGCCTATCGTTTGTGTTTAGCCTACCTATACCCTGACCTGTATTTGGCCCAACCTTTGGATTGATTTTCTTCATTAGTTGTGGAACTTTATAAAATGCCTGCAAACCTATGGTTTTCTAAGTGTAAGTGTAAGTGTGTGTGTGAGCGTGTGTGTCTGTGCGTCTTCTTGTCTGTCTGTGTGCATTATTTCGGGTACAGCGGAGTCCCGTTATAACGAAGTCCTCGCGACCGGCAGCTTTATTTCATTGTATCGAAATTTTCTTATAACAGAACAAATAAAGAATGAAAATACAGAAAGTGTGGATAACGTTGCGGCCTGAACTTTCACTTCATTGTAACCGGAATTTCGTTATAACCGTGTTCGTTATAACGGTAGTGCACTGTATACCGTTCACCATATTTTATGCATGAAAAAAAGCAGCTATTGGGTCCTGAAGCTGACAGAGAAAGAGGGAGAGAAAAGGAGAGAGAGAGAGAGAGAGAGAGAGAGAGAAAGAAGTGGGGGGGGGTGTGAGTTGGTGGTTGTAGTTACAAGGCTTTTAATGGGGCTCGTTCAATTACGTTTAATCAAGATAAGAATAGTGCCCCATATTGGGTCCTCTTCTCTGATGAGGTATGTGTACATACGCAGAGTTGATCAAGCTGAAGTAGCCCTTGTGGGATGTATATGGGTGCTCTGCTACCTGCATAATTTTGATATGCAAGCATTATACAAATATTTTGAACATGCCTCATGGCAATGCTTGCAACGCTTTGCGTAATTGTTTCTTTGTTTGCATGATTTCTCTGTAACTGAATGCGATGGAGAATAGAATAAGGATTACCAAAAAAAAAAAAAAACACGCGTGCCAGTGTGTATGGGGAAGAGGTGGTTACCAAGCACGTGAGATATAATGTGCTGGAGAGGAGAGAATCGCCTTACCGCGGTGCGTCTGACATACTCAGTAAATGCACCGCATAATGGGCGACGATGACGTTTATCAGCACGGCGACACGCGCCGCACGTATGCACCTACACGCGGGGGCTATCCGGAATGCAGACGATTACGTTTCACAGCAACATTCGTTTGAATCAAATGAAGGAGAAGAAAAGACAGGAAGGAAAAAGAGGTAAACTATATTGGGTCCGGTTGCTGTGAGACAATGCTAGTGACGGTAACGCCCCCACCCCCATCCCCCACAACATCCCACTGTAAATGTCGCCTTTAATCCGGCATGACAGACAACCCTAATCCTAGCCGTACTGAGGCGGCTAAACATGCTAGATGGATGTCTGTTACATGCAAGAATGGGATGATCATCTTTTGAGCTTGGCATTATCACCCGTGATAGAAGACAAAACATTTTACACTCCTATGCCATGCATTTATTCCTATTAAGACGACAAAATGTGCGATGATAATTTCTTGTTTTCGTGCGTGTGCAGGTAGATGCATGTTGGGGGTGGATTAGATGAAGTCGTAGTATCACGCACTTGTCCTACCATTTTCTAGAAATGTATGATTATTGAAATATATTGAGTTTCTTTTTTTATCGAAGTACAACTGTCATTTGTTTTCAATTGAAGTTAAACTCTGCTTCTATTGGCAATCTCCTGTATTTTACTCTCATTTCTATGACTTGATGGTGTAAAATTGGCTCATTCAGATTCATTATTTCATTATTCATTGGTGGTGAATAGAAACAATATATCGTAGTATAAACTATCTATAAGTATTCTTTGTAAGGCATTATTATTCGTAATGTTTTACCAGTAATGGGTTCTTATGGCGTGTTCAAGGAACACAATCGCTTGACAACTCCATTTATGCACCTGCTGCGATAATACATTCATTATTCATCTTTAATCTTTTTTCCTAGTTAACAACACTTTGGTATCGCGTATCGCATCTTTACAGCTCATTGATCAGAGTTTGTATCGGATCAAAAAAGAAACGAGAGAAATGTGCTCAGAGTAACCTGGCCAACGACGCGAAGGCATTCGTTTCTTTTGGTGATTTTTTTTTTTGTGAAGAAAGTTCAAGAGTTTGTGGCCTGTTAAAGAAACTCCCGCAGAAGGTAAACCTAGCAGCTCTCCGTTTTGACTTTGCGCGAATTTATTTTTTCAATTTTTAGAAAGACCAAAGTTCCCTCTTTAATGAAATGGAAACTGGATAACGATAATCATGTTACGTTCATCATTAGCTCAATTTTGTTCTGATTAATTCGGTTCCCCCCTGATTCAGAACGAGGACGTAACTCAATTTGCGAATCCCATTTCTCTCCCCAACTGTCGCTCCCCGGACGCCCTAATCTCGACCGTTACTCTTTTTTTTTCACCCGTTTCTCTCTTTGCTTGATCGACACGTCATCCGGGGAAACATCTGGAGGCCGTTTTAATTTTGAAAGGGTCCGATAATTGAATGAAATGGAAAATTAGTCTGTTTTGAAAGCCTTTTCCCCCTCAACCGTTCTCTTGGGGGATTTTTAGAAATTAACTCCTCGAAAAGCGTCATTGTGAGTGAGAATGCTCCATTAAGATATTTTCGACCGCTTGTCATCTACCAGGGGCATCTCTGACGAGCGCTGTCCGGTAGCTCCGGGACTAATAGAATGACAGTGGCCGATGGCGGGTGTTGTGCATTCTCCTCCAACTATACACGAGAAAAGTGAAAGACAGCAATAATACTGTTGGAAGAGCCAAAGAAGTTGGAGAAGGTGAAGTACTCTATGCTGAAGTTGCTGTCCAATCAATCCCAGTGTACGGAGAGGATTTTTCCTCCTCTTAATGCTTTTAGTCAAGCATTGCAGTGTATAGCATAGGAATGAATTATCAGATAGGCCCCAGGAATGTTGATACTCTTTTTGCACTACTCATCTTTTAAAGAGATTTTAAACTTTGTAGCAGAAGTGAGTTCGTTTGATATTAAACTTGATTTGTTTGTCTTTACTTGTGCCAGAGATGGTGTGCCTTGAGAGTATTCCTCAAGTATGTAATTCAAATGTGTTCACTGGTGCTCCTTATTACAGAAGTAATTGAGAAAAATCGGCTGACAAAATGAATTAAAAAAAAAGACAATGTCCATACATTTTAACCAACCACATACATGATGGCAAACTATGATCACTATGTCACGTATGTAATGAATTCTGTCGGTGCCGTATCAATTCTCACTAAGTTTTGAGAACATAGTAAGCTCGAGGAATAAACATTGGGGGGAAATTCTCCAATACCAGATCGAAAAACAGAACAAACAAAAAACAACAACAACAACACTGCGGCTCTTCTTTGCTCCTTCCCTAAACATACAGTCAAAATGCTCTCTTTCAAGAGAGGCTTCAGACTTACACAAGAGTTCGTTTATAAACGTCTTCAGAAACACGTTTTTCAGGCTATTTTTTAAAATCATTTTTGTAAATTAAATCTCATTTCTCGATAAAGACGTTTCTCAAATCATATTTTGAGGGTAGTGGTAGGAAGGTATTTCGGGTAATCGGGTTTTGCGTCATTATGGTTGCACCTTTGAGATCCACAAAGTTTGACCACTATGAAACCAAATCGATAAAGTTGGAACTTGGCTCTACATCGTGTGCTGTCTCCCAATGGCACTTGCATAATAGTAGTATGCATTCGCTCTCGTACGTGGAAAGTGTCGAGAGTTGGTGTATGTGACACGGGTATGTTGGCAGATAGTCGTTGAACAGACACAAAACTCTTACCGTAAACTGTAAACATGAGGGGTAAATGTATTTGAGATATACACATGTAAATGCAGTAATCTGAAACCTCTCGAAGGTAAGTTTCTGTGAGCAAAGCTTAGGTTTGGTCATTGAAACAAGAAAATCACTCTTCCACATTTTATGACGTTGTCATTTGATTTTGTTATTGCTCCTGTCGGCCGCCTTGGCATAAAATAAGTTGTCTTTATGTTTTTTCTCTGGTTTTAGGTTGTCGTGTTTTCTTGTTTGATGTGAAGTGAGGGTTGTAGTTAGAATCCCCTACGAGTGTATTTTTGCTTACGAGCTTACGAGAATTACTAACGTCAGAGAGGTGTTTGTGTGTGAATAAGCCCACTTTATAATAACAAGTGCTTTATTCAGAGATCTGTGTCACTGTTGTTCTTCATATAGCAAATCTACTCGTGAAGTGCTGAAAAATCCAAAATAACTTACACTTGAAGCTCTTGTTGATACTTCTATGTAGTTTCTTGTGGTTGATATTTTGATACATACGACAGTAAAATATTGACAGTTTCCATTCATGGTGGTTTCAAGAGGTGCTTGTTGCTTTTATGAATATACCCATAATCGGTTTGAAGTCTTACACATTTTCAGCAATGACAAAAATTCTTCAGCATTTCCTTTAACACTATGATGTAAAGGTATGTATTTTTTTCATCGCCATTGTGTAAATACAGTCATCTTTTATTTCCCCACTCTGGGGAGTGTGCATGCGCATTTGCGATTACTTTTTCTTTCAACAATGAAAAAAGTGAAATAAAATACGGACAAATACAAATATTGGACATTCTAGCAAGATGATAATTATCGTATATGGGTATGTGCATATGCATGTGTGTGTGTGTTGTGCGTGTGTGAGAGTGAGTGAGAAAGAGAGTCTTGAACAAAAACTGACAACAGACAGCATAAAACAAAACAGATCTTTATTCTCGCTCTCCGTAATCTTTCTCCGTTTTTAATATTGAAGGGAGAACATGCTGAAATCTTTATTTCAATGCATACAAATGGGGAAAAAAAAACCCAGAGCAATATGATGACAAACTACAACGAATACATCAAAGAAAATTAAAGGTTGTTTTTTTTTCTCGGGAAGGAGGATACACGCGTGAAATCGTCATCTCCATTCTTTTATTTTGCTATCAGTGAGAGGGCGCCATTGGCGGTGAGGAGTTGATTGGTAATTTGTAATTTGATTGGGATGGAAGGGCTACAACTTTCAGTCAACGTCAACACACAACTCAAGTAGACAAGAGCGAGGAAGGATCCACTAGGAACGTAACATTAAAGTTCTTGTAATTCAACAATTGATTACCAAACTTACGTGTACAATTAAAAATTATAGTATGCTGCAGCAAACGATTATGATGTTTACGAGTTGTCTGATACGTCTTTTCTTAAAAGTCAACCTCACACGGGTTTATTCAGTTGTCGGTGAACAATAATGCGTTAATTTCAAAATGACCTCGGCGAATAGAGTACACAAACATAGACAATTCATCAGGAATTGGACCGAAGATAAGGAAAGGAATTTAGAGTTCATTTACGTTTCACCGAAAAATTATCGTTCATAGCAACACAATGATATGCAAATTTAATCACGTGATGATGGTTTCAAAAGTTTTCCATAATTATTCCCTGGCACGTTGAAAAAAAACACACGAAAAGCTACTAAATTAAAGCGTCCATTTCTTGACATGGATCCAAATTCTTCTACAGTTTCAGTGACGTCACAGAGTTGAAGTCATCACGTAAAGTGGATTAGAATTGAATAACTAAACTAATGACGAAATTTCATTTTTTTTATGTACAAACAAAATGGAAGAGCTGTTAGTAAAGTATGGTGATGACGTCATCGTAATGTCTAACAGCCCATGGGCTCTATCATGATTACGAACGATATTAATGTGTTGTGCAACCATGTTACGATATTTCCATCACGATTTTTTTATCACACTTTTCTGTTTATTCAACTTCACGCTTGTCATAACCAGTTCTAACTGGAGTGGAGAAGTAGAAATAGAGGTAACACTGCTCTAGGAATATTTTGACATTGCGAAATATCATCCCGCTCCGTATTAGTATGTACTTCAAATTCTGAAATGGTTTTAGCAAATGTTACCTTAGTTATAAGAATCAAAAATTCACCATATCATGAACATCACCTCCAACAAAAACAAAAAGCCCTGCTTTTATGACTTGATTTCGTCTTTGAAACATTCGCTTTATTAATGGAACTGTTTCCTCGCAAAGTTAACATTGTATTACATAGTACTTCGTGTACCGCCATCCCTCCGTCTAAAAGACTTGAAACTATAGTAAATATATCTTTCTAATCTTTCAGGAAATGTGATCTGAACGTTTCAAGCTCTAGTAGGAATGTGGTGTGACTTTAATGGAAAGTTGTAACATTAGTCTACTAAAGAAAGCCTCACCCTTAAACTATGTTGTCTTTTATTTCTTTATCAGTCAACATCATCTATCTACCGTGAAGTCTTGAGAACATGTCCATGAGGTCACGCATTAGATAGGATCTCTTACCGCTCTTCAAGGCAAGATAAGCAAAGGTCAAAGGTTCAAACACCTGTGCGGATATTCTGGGATTCTTCTTCTTCCCTTCCTTTCTTGAAAGAAGGGGACGAATTTACCTCGGATGTCTCACGCGAGAGGACGTCATGCAGTGGTCTAAGGCGATTACAGCATCCATGAACTGAAAGACAACACTTGTGAGATGTCATTAAGGAGAGTCTTGTTTTTATCGTAGCATAGGCGAAGGAAAGGATGTCCTTAATGTGATTGATTTGGGTTTCAGGCAGTTGATTCTACACTCCCATCAGGCTCAAAATACACATGTCTACATGTACCTTGTGTGAAGGACACTGAAGAGTATTTAAAAAAAATTGTTGATGTTGTCTTCCTTTTGTCTATTGATAGTAAGTAACGTGAACGGATTTGCCTGTGATGGTCAGAGCCAAACGTATCAAGTAGGAAACAAACGAGCTATAGGTGAAGTTTGCTCGAAAACTCCTGTCTCATTTTTCATCTATTTAGGCGTCCTTCTACACTGCAGGCCTACTGCTATATGTGCTCTTGACGTAATATACCAATAATACGTGACCACCATACATTTGCACTTAAATCAGTCATTTTATCTAATCCTACTTTCAATCCCTTTGTTTGAATTTCTTTACAAACAGCCATTGAAATTTTCATCTGCGAAGGTTCTGTTTCATCAACTGCTTCGGATATAGGGTGTATACGTGTGCACGCGATGTAGAAAAGGGCAACGTTCGAAACTCGAAACATTACAATGAAATTAGGTAGATTCTGTTCTTCCTCCAGTGAGTATACGCTAACTGCTTAAATTAATCAAATCTATACAAATCAAAAAAAAATACAAGAAATGGACAATTTCCGATTTTGATTAAGTTGAATCTATTCGTTTGCTTTGACTCTGCTTACTACAGCCACCTTGGATATGGAGTGGAATACTGTGCTATTAGTATCACAAAGAAAGGATCAATGTGTACATGATATGCATGGAATGAGACACAAACATTCCTTCTAGCATTAACTCGGAACTCGGTTGGGCCCGACGACTTGCGTTAAATATTAACTAAATACAAACATAGCCTACTTGATTGATAACATGTCTCAAATTGCATTCCTGAGCTTGTAACAAAGAACATAATAATTTGGATGAACTACCACATGATTTTATTATGATAAGTTTTCAGTTCTGTGACCTGAAATTCCGAATTTTGTCTCCCATCGGTTGATTCTAGAATAAAAAAATGTTTTATTTCTCTAATGTTCGATGCCTCAAAATCACTTTATTGAAATCAATACTGGGTTCGATTTTACTATATTCAATATATCCATCTAGATTACAATGTGAAAATGCACTTTCAAAATTATTTTTCTAGGAAAGGATTCGGATCCACAAGGGTTTATGACTGCTTCCAAAATGACAAAAAGGCGCCCTTTTGTAGCCAATCCGATCATAGAGTGGATGGCATTCAAGCTGCAAGATGCTATAGAATTAGTGTGTCTAAGATTTACCTGTGATTGTCATATCTGTTCAAACTGAATGAAAGGAGTGGGTGAAGGGTAGAGCCTTGAATCGTGTAGATTTTTGGGAACTTATTGATTTACTGCCCATCTAAAAGGAGGTCCATAGTACAATCCCTTTCTAGATCCGAAATTCCAACGATTCATAATATTCGGAGGTTTGGACCGAGAGATTGAAAAACAACAACATATACTAAAAAAAAAGCTTCTTCCGTCTTACAACCAGGTCTTTCGTTATAATCGACTATACAGTGAAAGAGAGACTAGGTACCAATGTTTCTACTTTTCTACGATGAAATAATCTTGATTGAGGATTGAGCTTTCAAAACCAGCATCTGCAAGAATATTAGGTATCGTTCTCGGGATTTCATTTTTTTTCGATGATTGTAAGATACTTTATTACCTCCTCTGCAAATTTCTCAGGATTCCACATCTTTGAAAGAAATCTTCGGGTAGACAGACGAAGAAGAAGAAGGGGAATCTTTTTTTTTTTCAATTTTCGGGCCGGATTTCGTTCGCTCGAAAAGTACTTCATTACCGTTTACCAGAGATTTCAAGAACACTCATGCAGTCATTTTGATTCTGGAGTTGGGGGGGGGGGGTAATCGATGAATTATTGATATCTATGAGACCAAAGAATTAATAGCAAGGCGCTGCAATGAGTTAAACATTAACAAACCTCAGTTTAGACCGGCACCATTAAAAAAAAACTATCGCTTTCGAAGTAGCCATGTTTTGATGCAGTCGGCCATGCACTTAGTGTTTGGCAAAACCCAATTCAACTCCCTTCCTGTTTAAAAGAGCATAATGCTGTCTGATCTGTGTGTAATGATCACGAGACCAAATAATTAATAGCAAGGCGCTGCAATGAGTTAAACATTAACAAACCTCAGTTTAGACGGGCACCATTAAAAATACCTATCACTTTCGAGGTAGCACACTTAGTGTTTGGCCACACTCCATTTCTACTCCCTTCCTGTTTAAGAGAGTACAATGAAATGTGCGATCTGCGTGTATTGATCACGAATAAAATCTGTAGAAGAACTGTCGAATATTTTCTAAATCCATGACATGAAATTTCGGATTTTGTCTTCGACCAGTTCTTGCATCAAACGTCGTGCTATCTTGAATACTTCAAAGTCCTTTTGTTGAAATCAAAGGGCTGCTTCTGTGAAAAAAATATGTTCTTTCCTGTAACCAGTCTGTGCCTACACCTGTTAGCAGCAATGTTGTTAGTTGATCATCAAACGATCGGAGTGCAGGTGTACAACGTCTGCCTGCGAACTGATAATGACATAACTTTCCACTCGTCCCTCAATGATTCTGAATTTGACTACGAATTGTACTCTGGGCACCATGCTTGCTTATTCTATCAAAACGGAGCGGTGGTGGATGAACAATGCCTGAAACCAGGACAGATGGATCGGTTTAGAGTGACAGTATACACCACTAAAAACGACTTGACTGTGATCCTGTCTGTGAAAAATCTGAAGAAAGAAGACCAAGGTCCCTATCTATTGGTTGTTGCAGAAGGCACTCCTAATAAGAGACATCTTCATGCCATAAATGTTTATATGTATGTGATTATTCCACCTGGATTGGCTGAATGTGCTGTTGTGTCATCTCCGTATTCGCAAGACTGGAAAGAAATACACTGCACGGCTTCTCTTGGAAAGGAATCGGATCCAGTGGGGTCTATCGACTGTTTCCAGAATGGCAAAAAGGCACCGTTTCTTCGCGAATCTGAACATGCAGTGGATCACATTCACGCTGTTTACTGGATGGACGTCGAGTTTCCTATCAACTGCTGCTCTTCTGCTCCACAGTGTGGAAGACGCCCTGATTTCTGTGTTGACTTCACATATCCTACTGGAACAGTGAAAAATGTGAGTGACGAAATCTTCGCGAAGAGAGAAAACTCGAGCCTCAATAAGTCTACGACAGTACAATACCCGACTGTGCCTACGTCAGCATACATACATTGCTCTGATGAAACTGGTCGAAGTTATATAAAAATGATGCTTGTATCAAATTTCGCGGTGGCTTATTTGAAAACTTTGCCTTCATGATCCTGATCAAGGCGGAGTGCCTTTTGAAATGTTGTAAATTCAACAACGCTATTATACCGTATACTCTCCTAGTACGAAGAATGATGATATGTTTCTTTTTAGGTGATCCGAGTATCCTCTCGGATCACCTATTGTATCTGTACTGAATCTTTCCTTATTTCTTTCTCCTCAAATGTTGTGCAGCGGTTAACTCAAAAAGTCATTCACCTATCACTTTTAAACTTACACCATATATGTATCACGTCATAAGGACGACAGATCTAATGTATCATTGTGATCAGACAACCATGACGTCACTATGACGTCATTATCTGAAATCACGTTCACATTCGTATCTCATTAATGGAATGGAATTTCTCAATGAAATTTACATATCATATAGTTCAAGTCAAGTTCTATCGATATATTTCATGAAATTTGATCACGACCCTGGTAAACGAGCGCGTACGCGCGCGTTGAAATTTTAACGTGCTCCAATCTAGCTCAAAATTCTTTTGCATACGTTTCAGGTCATTTGGAGTATTTCAGAAAAAATCGACGGACGCGTACGCGCGCGCGCATATACGCGCGCAAAGCTCATATACGACAAAAATATCCCGTTTTTTCACACGGATCGGATGTCTGAAGTGTCAAGGAATATTTCTACCAAGTTTCAAGTCAATCCGACTCAATATGACATCATACGGGCTCGTCAAAGTTGAAATTCCGCGCGCGCGTTAATGGTGATATACAGTGCAACTATGCCCAAAAACCGCCATTTTTAAATCCGATTTTACTCGTCAGGATGGACGGTGACCCCCCATTTTCTTTACATATTTTGAAAGCTGATGAGTTGTACATGTTATTTAATGGGGTGGCAATGCTGGCAAAATGATTAAAAGATATCAAATTTCTTAATAAAGTAAAAAAAGTAAATTTTCAAAATGACGTCATCAAATTTCAAGTTTATTCAAGCGTATCTCATTAATACTTTGTCAATTTTCACCCAAATTTCAGTATGTTGTAGCTTATTTAATGTTCTTTCAAACATAAGTTTACAAAAATTTAATTGGATGACAGCATCACCTCGTAAAAATGGATTGAATGTAATCTTGTCAAATTTGACCAGTTTACGTGTTATCTCTATGAGAGTGCAGTTTTTCTGGAAATGAAATTTGACACGACTATCTTTCTCGAGCACTAGCTCATTTACCTTTCAGTGAATTTCTCCCAGATTTTAATATGTTGTAGCTGAGACTTTACGCTATCGTAACTGTGCCCTTCATTTCTTCATACGATGTCGGGATCACGTCAAAACGTTTGGTTGAAATTCAAGCTTATTTTCGATGTATTGAGATATTTCTTTCTTTCTGCAACTTTCTTTGCAATAACTCAAGAAAAACAGGCCCTATCACCCCCATCTTTGGCACACGTTTAGTTCATGTCACGTTAATTATTTCATAAAATAACAACTACTTGAGCAGACACCATCTTCGGTATGTAAATTAGGGTCAAAGGTCATAAATGTTTCATCCTGTATCTTGGTGAATACATGTCCTATCTTTCCCATATTTTGCACACGCAAAGACCATGTTACAAGGATCATTTCACAAAATAACCACTTTTTGCTCAGATGCCATCTTGTCTGTGAAAAGTGGGGGCAAAGGTCATATGTACATCTTTCTGTATCTTCGCTATGACGTGTTATCTCTATGGGAGAGAATTTTTCTAGATGTGAAAATTGACGTGATTGTCTTTATCGAGCCCTAGCTCACTTAACCTTCGGTGAATTTCTCCCAGATTTTAATATGTTGTAGCTGAGACTTTAGGTTATCGTTATGTGCCCTGCAGTTTTTCATACAATGTCGGCATCATGTAAAAAACTTGGTGGAAATGAAAGCTTATCTTCGATGTATTTTCATATTTCTTTCTTTCTGCAACTTTCTTTGCAATAACTCAAGAAAAACAGGCCCTATCACCCCCATCTTTGGCACACGTTTAATTCATGTCACGTACATTATTTCATAAAATAACTATTTGATCTGACAACATCTTGGGTATGTAAATTAGGGTCAAGGGTCATAAATGTTTCATCCTGTATCTTGGTGAATACCTGTCCTATCTTTCCCATATTTTGCACACGCAAAGACCATATTACAAGGATCATTTCACAAAATAACCACTTTTTGCTCAGATGCCATCTTGTCTGTGAAAAGTGGGGGCAAAGGTCATATGTACATCTTTCTGTATCTTCGCTATGACGTGTTATCTCTATGGGAGAGAATTTTTCTAGATGTGAAAATTGACGCGATTGTCTTTATCGAGCCCTAGCTCACTTAACCTTCGGTGAATTTCTCCCAGATTTTGATATGTTGTAGCTGAGACTTTGGGCTATCGTCATGTGCCCTCCACTTTTTCATATGACGTCGGCATCACGTCAAAAAACTTGGTGGAAATGAAAGCTTATCTTCGATGTATTTTCATATTTCTTTCTTTCTGCAACTTTCTTTGCAATAACTCAAGAAAAACAGGCCCTATCACCCCCATCTTTGGCACATGTTTAGTTCATGTCACGTACATTATTTCATAAAATAACTATTTGATCTGACAACATCTTGGGTATGCAAATTAGGGTCAAAGGTCATACATTTTTTATCTAGTATCTTGGTGAATACCTGTCCTATCTTTCCCATATTTTGCACACGTATAGACGATGTCGCAAGAATCATTTCACAAAATAACCACTTTTTCCTCAGATGCCATCTTGGGAGTGTAAAGGTGGGTCAAAGGTCATGTGTATTTGTTGCTGTATCTTCGTTATCTAGTGTATACAGAATTTGGTACCAAAGATGGCAGATATGACTTCCTTTTCTAAATGAGAATCCAAACATCACACGGCCAATGTCTCTAAACACAGATGAAACCTGTATGGTCATCAGGATTCGAATCATTGATTAAAAAAAAAATCGGATCACCTTAATTTGTCAGTAATGACAAATTACAATCTCTAGTTTTATTTTTCTTTCTAAATGAGAGCAACCTCGTATAGAAAATAAGCTCATCAGTATCGGTATGAGAGCAATTATCAAACAACAAAGGTTATTAGGTGATCCGAGTGTCCTCTCGGATCACCTTCTGTATCTGTACTGATTCTTTCTTTTTTAGGTGATCCGAGTATCCTCTCGGATCACCTTCTGTATCTGTACTGAATCTTTCTTTTTAGGTGATCCGAGTATCCTCTCGGATCACCTATTGTATCTGTACTGAATCTTTCTTCTTTATTTCTTTCTCCTCAAATGTTGTGCAGCGATTAACTCAAAAAGTCATTCGCTTATGACTTTTAAACTTATACCATATATGTATCACGTCATAAGAACGACAGATCTAATGTATCATTGTGATCAGTCAACCATGACGTCACTATGACGTCATTATCTGAAATCACGTTCACATTCGTATCTCATTAATGGAATGGAATTTCTCAATGAAATTTACATATTATATAGTTCAAGTCAAGTTCTATCGATATATTTAATAAAATTTCATCGCGACCCTGGTAAACGAGCGCGTACGCGCGCGTTGAAATTTTAATATGCTCCAATCGAGCTCAAAATTGTTTTGCACACGTTTCAGGTCATTTGGAGTATTTCAGAAAAAATCGACGGACGCGTACGCGCGCGCGCATATACGCACGCAAAGCTCATATGCGATGAAAATATCCCGTTTTTTTACACGGATCGGATGTCTAAAATGTCAAGGAATATTTCTACCAAGTTTCAAGTCAATCCGACTCAATATGACGTCATACGGGCCCGTCAAAGTTGAAATTCCGCGCGCGCGTCAATGGCGATATACAGTGCAACTATACCAAAAAACGCTAATTTCAAATCCGATTTTACTCGTCAGGATGGACGGTGACCCCCCATTTTCTTAACGTATTTTGAAAGCTGATGAGTTGTACATGTCGTTTCATGGGTTGGCGATGCTGGCAAAATGATTAAAAGATATCAAATTTCTTAATAAAATAAAAAATGTAAATTTTCAAAATGACGTCATCAAATTTCAAGTTCATTCGAGCGCATCTCACTAATCCTTTGACAATTTTCACCCAGATTTCAGTATGATGTAGCTTATTTAATGTTCTTTCAAACATAAACTTACAATATTTTGATTGGATAACGGTATCACCTCATAAAAATGGATTAAAAGTAATCTTGTCAAATTTGACCAGTTTACGTGTTATCTCTATGGGAGTGCAGTTTTTCTGGAAATGAAAATTGACATGACTATCTTTATCGAGCACTAGCTCACTTAAGCTTCGGTAAATTTCTCCCAGATTTTAATATAATGTAGCTGAGACTTTACGCTACCGTAAGTGTGCCCTTTGTTTTTTCATACGATGTCAGAATCACGTCAAAAAATTGGGTTGAAATTCAGGCTTATCTTCGATGTATTGAGATATTTCTTTCTTTCTGCAACTTTCTTTGCAATAACTCAAGAAAAACGGCCTCTATCACTTCTATATTTTGCACATGTTTAGTTCATGTCACGTGAATTATTTCATAAAATAACAACTACTTGATCGGACACCATCTTGGGTATGTAAAGTAGGGTCAAAGGTCATAAGTGTTTCACCCTGTATCTTAGTGAATACATGTCCTATCTTTCCCATATTTTGCACACGCAAAGACCATGTTACAAGGATCATTTCACAAAATAACCACTTTTTACTCAGATGCCATCTTGTCGTTGCAAATTGAGGTCAAAGGTCATATGTACTTCTTTTTGTATCTTCGTTATGACGTGTTATCTCTATGGGAGGGAATTTTCTTTAATGTGAAAATTGACATGATTGTCTTTATCGAGCACTAGCTCACTTACCCTTCGGTGAATTTCTCCCAGATTTTAATATGTTGTAGCTGAGACTTTGCGCTATCGTTTTGTTTCCTTTGTTTTTTCATACGATGTCGGGATTACGATAAAAAATTGGTTGAAATTAAAGCTTATCTTCTATGTATTGAGATATTTCTTTCTTTCTGCAACTCTCTTTGCAATAACTCAAGAAAAACACGCCCTATCACCCCCATATTTTGCACATGTTTAGTTCATGTCTCGTACATTATTTCATAAAATAACAACTACTAGATCAGACAACATCTTGGGTATGTAAATTAGGGTCAAAGGTCATAAATGTTTCATCTTGTATCTTAGTGAATACCTGTCCTATCTTTCCCATATTTTTCACACGTATAGACGATGTCGCGAGAATCATTTCACAAAATAACCACTATTTCATCAGATGCAATCTTGAGAGTGCAAAGGTGGGTCAAAGGTCATATGTATTCATTGCTGTATCTTCGTTATTCAGTGTATACAGAATTTGGTACCAAAGATGGCAGATATGACTCCCTTTTCTAAATGAGAATGCAAACATCACACGGCCAATGTCTCTAAACACAGATGAAACTTGTATGGTCATGCCTATTGCGATCAGGACTCGAATCATTGATAAAAAAAAAATCGGATCACCTTAATTTGTCAGTCATGACAAATTACAATCTCTAGTTCTTCTTTCTTTATTAGGTGATCCGAGTATCCTCTCGGATCACCTTCTGTATCTGTACGGATTCTTTTTTCTTCTTCTTTATTAGGTGATCCGAGTATCCTCTCGGATCACCTTCTGTATCTGTAAACTTTCTTTGCAATAACTCAAGAAAAACAGCCCCTACCACCTCCATGTTTTGCACCTGTTTAGTTCATGTCACGTACCTTATTTCATAATATTACAACTACTTGATCGGACACCATCTTGGGTATGTAAAATAGGGTCAAAGGTAATAAATGTTTCATCTTGTGTCTTGGGGAATACATGTCCTATCTTTCCCATATTTTGCACACGCAAAGACCATATTGTGAGAATCATTTCACAAAATAACCACTTTTTCCTCAGATGCCATCTTGGGAGTGTAAAGGTGGGTCAAAGGTCATATGTATTTGTTGCTGTATCTTCGTTATCTAGTGTATACAGAATTAGTACCAAAGATGGCAGACATGACTCCCTTTTCTAAATGAGAATCCAAACATGACACGGCCAATGTCTCTAAACACATGCAGATGAAACCTGTATGGTCTTGCCTATTGCGATCATGATTCGAATCATTGATTAAAAAAAAATCGGATCACCTTAATTTGTCAGTAATGACAAATTACAATCTCTAGTTAGGTGATCCGAGTATCCTTCGGATCACCTATTGTATCTGTACTGATTCTTTATTTCTGGACAAAAGTTGTGCAGAGATTAACTCAGAAAGTCCTCTGCCTATCAATTTCAAAATTATACCATATATGTATCATGTCACAAAGACGACAGATTTTGTAAAATCATTGTGATCAATGGACCGTGACGTCACTATGACGTCATTATATGAAAACACATTTTCATTAATATCTCATTAATGGAAAGGAATTTTTCAATGAAATTTACGTCACATATAGTTCAAATCAAGCGTATTCTACACATTCTCTCACATTTCAGTTTACACTCAAACCGTGCGCGTACGCGCACGTTAAAATGTTGACATGCTCCAATCGAGCTCAAATTTTTTTTGCACACGTTTCAGATCATTTGGAGCATTTATTGAAAAATTGAAAAAATTGGACGGACGCGTACGCGCGCGCACATATACGCACGCACAGCTCATATGCAATAGAAATTTCCCGTTTTTTCACACTTATCGGCTGCCTGAAATGTCAAAGAATATTTCTACGAAGTTTCAAGTCAATCCGACTCAATATGACGTCATACGGGCCCGTCAAAGTTGAAATTCCGCGCGCGCGTCAATGGCGATATACAGTGCAACTATGCCAAAAAACCGCCAATTTTAAATCCGATTTTACTCGTCAGGATGGACGGTGACCCCCCATTTTCTGTACATATTTTGAAAGCTTATGAGTTGTACATGTCATTTTATGGGGTGGCTATGCTGGCAAAATGATTAAAAGATATCAAATTTCTTAATAAAGTAAAAAAAGTAAATTTTCAAAATGACGTCATCAAATTTCAAGTTCATTCGAGCGTAACTCACTAGTCCTTTGTCAATTTTCACCCAGATTTCAGTATGATGTAGCTTATTTAATGTTCTTTCAAACATAAACTTACAAAATTTTGATTGGATAACGGTATCACCTCGTAAAAATGGATTGAAAGTAATATTGTCAAATTTGACCAGTTTACGTGTTATCTCTATGGGAGTGCAGTTTTTCTGGAAATGAAAATTGACATGACTATCTTTATCGAGCACTAGCTCACTTAAGCTTCGGTAAATTTCTCCCAAATTTTCATATGTTGTAGCTGAAACTTTACGCTACCGTTAATGTGCCCTTTGTTTTTTCATACGATGTCAGAATCACGTCAAAAAATTGGGTTGAAATTCAGGCTTATCTTCGATGTATTGAGATATTTCTTTCTTTCTGCAACTTTCTTTGCAATAACTAAAAAAAACGGACTCTATCACTTCCGTATTTTGCACATGTTTAGTTCATGTCACGTGAATTATTTCATAAAATAACAACTACTTGATCGGACACCATCTTGGGTATGTAAATTAGGGTCAAAGGTCATAAGTGTTTCACCCTGTATCTTAGTGAATACCTGTACTATCTTTCCCATATTTTGCACACGTAAAGACTATGTTACAAGGATCATTTCACAAAATAACTACTTTTTACTCAGATGCCATCTTGGGTGTGCAAATTGAGGTCAAAGGTCATATGTACTTCTTTTTGTATCTTCGTTATGACGTGTTATCTCTATGGGAGGGATTTTTTTTAATGTGAAAATTGACATGATTGTCTTTCTCGAGCACTAGCTCACTTACCCTTCGGTGAATTTCTCCCAGAGTTTAATATGTTGTAGCTGAGACTTTGCGCTATCGTTTTGTTACCTTCGTTTTTTCATACAATGTCGGGATTACGATAAAAAACTTGGTTGAAATTAAAGCTTATCTTCTATGTATTGAGATATTTCTTTCTTTCTGCAACTTTCTTTGCAATAACTCAAGAAAAACACGCCCTATCACCCCCATATTTTGCACATGTTTAGTTCATGTCTCGTACATTATTTCATAAAATAACAACTACTAGATCGGACAACATCTTGGGTATGTAAATTAGGGTCAAAGGTCATAAATGTTTCATCTTGTATCTTTCATAGTGAATACCTGTCCTATCTTTCCCATATTTTTCACACGTATAGACGATGTCGCGAGAATCATTTCACAAAATAACCACTATTTCATCAGATGCAATCTTGGGAGTGCAAAGGTGGGTCAAAGGTCATATGTACTTGTTGCTGTTTTTTCGTTATAGTGTATACAGAATTTTGTACCTAACATGGCAGATATGACTCCCTTGGCTAAATGAGAATGCAAACATCACACGGCCAATGTCTCTAAACACAGATGAAACTTGTATGGTCATGACTGTTGCGATCAGGACTCGAATCATAGATAAAAAAAAAATCGGATCACCTTAATTTGTCAGTGATGACAAATTACAATCTCTAGTTCTTTGTTTCTTTCTTTATTTCTCCTCAAAAGTTGTGCAGAGGTTAGCTCAGAAAGTGCATTGCCTCTCAATGCCAAACTTATACCATATATGTATCATGTCGCAAAGACGACAGCGCAAGTAAAATCATAGTGATCAGTCGACCGTGACGTCACTATGACGTCATTATATGAAAACACATTTTCATGCATATCTCATTAATGGAATGGAATATTTCAATGAAATTTACGTCACATATATTTCAAGTCAAGCGAATTTTTTTCATATTCTCAAATTTCATTTTTATTTCAAAATGCGCGCGTACGCGCGCGTTGAAATATTTGTATACTTAAATCGAGCTCAAAATTTTTTTGCACACGTTTCAGACCATTTGGAGCATTTTTTGAAAAATGGAAAAAATTGGACGGACGCGTACGCGCGCACACATATTCGCACGCACAGCTAATATGAAATAGAAATTTTCAATTTTTTTACACGGATCGGATGTCCGAAATGTCAAGGAATATTTCTACCAAGTTTCAAGTCGATCCGACACAATATGACGTCATACGGGCCCGTCAAATTCAAAATTCCGCGCGTGCGTCAATGGGGATACACAGTGCAACTATGCAAAAAACCGCCAATTTTAAATCGGATTTTACTCGTCAGGATGGACGGTGACCCCCCACTTTCTTGACATATTCTGAAAGCTGATGAGTTGTACATGTCATTTCATGGGCTGGCTATGCTGAAAAAATGATTAAAAGATATCAAATTTCTAAATAAAGTAAAAAAAGTAAATTTTCAAAATGACGTCATCAAATTTCAAGTTTGCTCGAGCGTATCTCACTTATCCTTCGCCAATTTTCACCTAAATTTCAGTATGTTGTAGCTTATGAAATGTTCTTTCATAAATGTACGAACAACCTTTTGATTAGATAACGTCATCACCTCGTAAAAATGGATTGAAAGTATCCTTGTAAAATTTGACCAGTTTACGTGTTATCTCTATGGGAGAGCAGTTTTTCTGGCAGTGAAAATTGACATGACTATCTTTTTCGAGCACTAGCTCACTTATGCTTCGGTGAGTTTTTCCCAGATTTTAGTATGTTGTAGCTGAGACTTTGGGCTATCGTAATTGTGCCCTCCATTTTTTCATACGACGTCGGCATTACGTCGAAAAACGTGGTTGAAAAATGGCACGTGGATTCGATGCAGCGTCATTTTGCTTAATACACAGGGCCTATGGAGCATGAAATAGGTCATTGCATAGCGCATCCGACTCGTAATCCGAAGGTCCCTGGTTCGAGGCTCACCCGTGCCAATATTTTTTTATATTTTTTAACACTTTTTTTCTTCTTTTTCTTTAGTTAGTCTTAATTTCCTTTCCTAACTTTATCTTTTTCTGATTGTTTTATGCTTCTCCTTCAAATTTCTATGAAAATAACATAATTTTTTCTGTATTTTTCTTTCTTTCTACTACTTTCTGTGCAATAGATGAACAACAATGGCTATTAATCCCATATATTGCACATGTTTAGTTCATGTCACGTACATTATTTCATAAAATAACAACTACTTGATCAGACACCATCTTGAGTATGTAAATTAGGGTCAAAGGTCATAAATGTTTCATCCTGTATCTTGGTGAATACCTGTCTTATCTTTCCCATATTTTGCACACGCAAAGACCATGTTACAAGGATTATTTCACAAAATAAACACTTTTTGCTCAGATGCCATCTTGTTTGTGCAAAGTGGGGTCAAAGGTCATATGTACTTCTTTCTTTATCTTCGTTATGACGTGTTATCTCTATGGGAGGGAATTTTTCTAGATGTGAAAATTGACATGACTGTCTTTATCGAGCACTAGCTCACTTACCCTTCGGTGAATTTCTCCCAGATTGTAATATGTTGTAGCTGAGACTTTGCACTATCCTCAAATGCCCTTCGTTTTTTCATACGACGTCGAAATCATATCGAATGACTTGGTTGAAATTAAAGCTTATCTTCGATGTATTGAGATATTTCTTTCTTTCTGCAACTTTCTTTGCAATAAATCAAGAAAAACAGCCCCTATCACCCCCATACTTAGCACATGTTTAGTTCATGTCACGTACATTATTTCATAAAATAACAAGTACTTGATCGAACAACATCTTGGGTATGTAAATTAGGGTCAAAGGTCATAAATGTTTCATCTTGTATCTTAGTGAATACCTGTCCTATCTTTCCCATATTTTGCACACGTATAGACGATGTCGCAAGAATCATTTCACAAAGTAACCACTTTTTCCTCAGATGCCATCTTGGGAGTGTAAAGGTGGGTCAAAGGTCATATATATTTGTTGCTGTATCTTCGTTATCTAGTGTATACAGAATTTGGTACCAAAGATGGCAGATATGACTCCCTTTTCTAAATGAGAATCCAAACATCACACGGCGAATGTCTCTACACACAGATGAAACCTGTATGGTCATGCCTATTGCAATCAGGAGTCGAATCATTGATTAAAAAAAAATCGGATCACCTTAATTTGTCAGTAATGACAAATTACAATCTCTAGTTCAAGTTGAAGTTGATGTTCAAGTTAATTCAATTTTCCGCAAGAATTAGAAGGTCACAGCATCATTAAGTGAGAGGAGAGCTGGCACACTGTAAGGACGCAATGTAATCAAAATTGACGGCGTATGAAAAGTCCTGAATCGATTATCGCAGTTAACGTAAGACAAGTACGCGAAACGTGGAGGGGTCATGCAGGTAGGTACGATTGTACAGTCAGGCCCCTAAGATGAGTGTTATAAAACATGATTAAATGCAGGCATCTACAATATATTGACAATAGTGTCAAAAGCTCATATCAGGTTTCCAGTTTCAACACACAGACTTTTGACTCAATTTATTTTGTGTACAACAAATCTGAAGGAGGAAGTACTGTTTTAATATCTATAAACACATGAGGCTGATGAAGGTTTTATTTTCATGGTGTTATGGTATGTACATCTGATTGTTGTTGTTTTTTGCGTGAACAAATTCATATGCAGGGTAGAACTTTGAAAGATATATATACAGTATGTATTATTTATATATATATATATGTATATGTATATATATATATATATATATTATATATATATATGAAATTCCCTAGGGAAATAGTTGGACACGCACGGGATTAGGATTTTCATGGTGGAAGTATTTTTTGTCACTTTCACTGCCCTCGACCAAAAAGAGGACGAGAAAAAATGTATAAGGGATATGATATTTCATAATTCAGTGCAAAAGTTGGAACACTTGAAAAGAAAAAAAAACCTGCTATAAGCCATATTCTAAGGAAGTTCGAAATACCATCCCTCCAAAGTATGTCTTTCCTCATCGCCGAGTCGCTCCTAAAGTTAGGATTACCATTACCGCTAGACTCGCTAGAGTACAGGTAGTACATGCAATACCGCTGTGTACACCAAATACAGTGTATGAATCATTACTCACTACTATATGAATCATCTTTCTTTGCTTCTTGAATAAATCAATAGTAGATATGTAGTGTGCCATAATATGTCATTCATATAAATTCTAGTTTTTATATTGAAGAAAAAAAATTTAATGTTGATGATTTGTAATATTTGGTGTCATTCTAAGTATCGCTGATTTCACATCAAAGATTTGACAGGGCTCTTCTGCTGCACCAATTTATATTGTATCTCCATGTACTGTACAAATTCCTATGCAATGTCGCAATATTTATCGTAATAAATGCTTTCTAGCGTAATTTTGCTACCTCTGTCAAGGTGAATGGCAGTGACGTTTGTTGCCAGGAAATGTCGAACACTTTCAATGAGTATTTTCCAGCCATAGGCAAATTTCTACATAATACTCTTAAGAGTACTAAGAAGATAAACTTTTGCGTTTTGACAATGGAATTCCCTTTGTCTTCATGGATGCATTGTCAAGTGACATAGAAATGGCTATGAAGGATCTCCCGCTTAATAAAGCAAATATTCTTAATTAACCGGTAGTTTCTATAGTTGTCCCCCTGGTCACGCATTTTCTCAACAAATCTTTCCGAACTGGCAGTGTACCGAAAGACTGGAAATGTGCACGAGACCCCCCCCCCCCCATTCATATAAAGAGGGGTTGATAAAGCATACATGGAAAACTATTGCCCCATTTCTATTACACCTATCCTCACCAAAATAATGGAAATAGTCGCTTTTGATCAAGCAGTCTGATATCTGACAGAATAAAATTATGAATTTCTAAACGACTGTCAATCAGGTTTCAGGTTTATGCATTCCACAGAAACCGCTCTTCTTGATATGTTAGTGATAATGGCTTAAAAATCGATAATGAGAAGGTAATTAATCTGGTTATGGTCGATTTCCAAACAGCATTTGACTAAGACATTTTATTGAAAACAATGTGAAAATAGTGGTTTTAATGAAACCACTCTGAAATGGTTCAGGAGTTATTTTCAGGGGAAAAAGACATTTACTTCTACAAGGGGCTATTTTATCTGATTAAAAGTACAACGAGGGTCATCACTAGGCCCTGTTACTTTACTTTGTTTGTTAGCGATGTACCAATTAGCGTGAAATCATGTGAATCAGCATTATGTGCAAATGATATTTTTTTATTAATGTCATCAAATGATCCTAGAGAATTGGAATAAAGCTGAATAAGGATTATTTCATCGAATATATCATGACATTATTGATTATGAAAACAAGCTTATGGTAAATTCTAATAAATGCTAAGTAATGTTCATTGGGGCAAGCCAACACTTACATATTGAACGCGACAAGATTGATAAATGTCGTATTTTTTATCACTCCTACAAACGTCTAGGAGTGAATAAACCAAAATAGTTCCTGGAACAATCATGTGGAACATGTCAAGAAGAACGTTATAGCATATTCTCTCAAACTAATGAAAACGTATAAAAGGAAAGGAGAAATGATGTATGGGTGATGATGAACATGTTACTTTGTATACACAGGGATGATGTATAAATCTGGATTGAATAAAATGATGTGTTAGTGAAAAAAAAAAGAACGTTATAGCACGTGTACATTCGTTGACGTGATTACGCTATATAGTTCATCAACCAGTATACCTTCATTCGATATACCTCCCAAGAAGAAAAAAAAATAGAACGATTTACTATAATTTTGAGTTTTATTTTCTCCTAACAATTTAGTCCTGACAATTATGACAGGAATCTATTCAAGCAAAACAGGACCGAATTTGATACAAGCATTATTCACTTTCAGCACTAAGATTAACATATCAATACATAATTAGACTATTTGGTGCAGTCTTATAGAATTCAACATGCTAATATCATATATATATATATATATATATATATATATATATATATATATATATATATATATGTATATCGAACCGGCTAGTGTGAACTGTAATACAAAGTAACACTGGTGGCACCCGGAATACAGTATATGACAGGTTTGAGTCCCGTGGTCTCTTTTTTCTGACAATACAGGTCCGCAGTTCAATCTTATAAATTTAATTTGTTAGAGGGAGACAAACTGCAAAAAAAAAAAAAAAAAACCACACAGACACACACCTCAACCTTTATCTCTCTTCTTAATATTCTCCTGCTTACAAAAACATGTTTTGTTTAAAAGAAAAAAGAAGCAATGTCCATTTCGTTTCTTGAAAATCACATGCTATGCTCGATTGCAAACATATTCACTTTCTCTGATAATGTTCGTCCGAAAAGCTGATCTCAAAAGGCTCTTGCTATAGAATGGTGAAACCTCTACAATTCCTTATCTTTTCCTTTTAGTCTGTCAAAGTAAAGTCTATGGTGTGGAATTGTTGTTGTTGCTGTTGTTGTTTTTTCACAACACGACGTAAAGCGAAGTTTGGTTGTGATGCATGATAATAAAGTACCACCCTCCTGGGATGCACTGACTGTCGTAAAAACTAAAAATGGTGATATACAATGACATGCAGTGCGTAATCATTGTTACAACTTATAATTTTCATTAAGAAATGCAGAACACCTTTCATGTGTAGATTCAGACCAAACAAATTATGCTGTCTAGCATGTACAGTGTATGTGCTTTCTACGAATAACACCGTTGGACGAACTGCTATATATTTTCTAATCCCATGACCTGAAATCCAGGATTTTTATTCCAACAATTCTCGTTTAAAAAATGACGTTATCTTATATATTTTACTGTCGATTAACTGACCAATGTGAAAGGTACGCTGTCTCCTATCAAGATGGTGGGTCTACGCCTGTTGTTGGTTCTGGTGTTGGTTGACCATCAAACAACGCCTGCCCGGAAACGGACAATCATCTTGTTTTCCTCTTGATTATTCAGAGTTTGTATATGGAATGTATTCCGGGTACCTTTCTTGTTTGTTTTATCAAAATGGAGAAATGGTGGATGACCAATGCCTAAAACCAGAACGATTGGATCGGTTTAAAGGGACAGTAAACAGCACAAAAAAAAAATGATTTGACGGTGATTCTTTATGCAAAAAAAAAAAAAAAATGTGAGGAAAGAATACAAAGGCCCCTATATATTTACAATTGGTCCTTACAGAAGGCACAGATGATGGCAGAAATCTTCATGTCATAGATGTTTATAATTATTCACAATCATTCATATTACTCCTCAGATGTTGTTGTTGTTGTACCGCATATACCGTTGTATCTATCGGTTGAGTGTGCCGTTGTGTCATCTCCGTATTCGCAAGGCTGGAAAGAGGTACATTGCACGGCTTCTCTTGGAAAGAATTCGGATAGATTAGGATTAGATTAAGATTTTAAACCAATCCGAAAGTATAATGCATCACATTCAAGCTGCTTTCCTGGATGTATGTTGAGTATTCTGTCTGATTGTTTGTCTGACATTTTTATGTCGGAGATATTCTCATCATGCATGATTTAATAGACATTTCACCAGGACTGGCTACGTGTGATATCCGCATCATCGCTGTGTCATCGTCGCATAACTGTCAGGATAGAAACCGAAATGTTAATTATGATTTACAACAAACTTGTACCGTTTGACAGAGTTAATACCAAACTTTTAATTTATGCTCCTTGGGTTCCTGCTCCAGTACAGCAAAAGCTATAAGAGAGAGAGAGAGAGAGAGAGAGAGAGAGAGAGAGAGAGAGAGTGAGAGAGAGAGAGATGGGAATTCGCCACTCTCTTGGTAAAAAAAAATGATAAATCGCCACTCTCTTTCATCGAAGCGAAAGTTTGAAAAACTTGCATGCTATGTTCGCTATCAAACATTAAGTTTGTTAATGACGAACCGGTAATCGATACAGCAATAACACTTGTGTGACTAATGGTTAAGCATTAACGAACCTTGATTTTGCAAGCACTCACGAGAACAACGCTAAATGGAAAACTGCTGCAGGTTTTCTGATTCAATGAACTGAAATTCTGGGTTTTGTCTTCAACCAGTTCTAGCATCGAAAGTCGTGTTATCTGTGATATCACATGGCTACCTTTGTGAGAAATAAGCTGTCTCCTGTCAAGATTCTGGTTCTACACCTGTTACTGATAATGGTGTCTTGAAACAGTCGGAGTACAATTGTACAACGTCTGCTTGAAAACGAATAATGATATAACTTTCTACTTGTCCCTTAATAGTTCAGCGTTCGATTATGAATTGTATTCTGGGTATCTTGCTTGCTTATTCAATCAAAACGGAGTTATGGCGGATGGACAATGCCTGAAACCAGGACAGAGGGATCGGTTCAAAGTGACAGTAAACAGCGCCAAAGCTGACTTGACGGTGACGAAGGTCCCTGTTTACTTTTTGTTGCAGAAGGCACTGATAATAACAGACATCATCATGTCATAGATGTTTATATGTATGTAATTTTCCCACCTGGATTGGCTAAATGTGCTGTTGTGTCATATCCGTATTCACAAGACTGGAAAGAGGTACACTGCACGGCTTCTCTATGAAAGGATTCGGATCCACAAGGGTTTATGACTGCTTCCAAAATGACAAAAAGGCGCCCTTTTATAGCCAATCCGATCATAGAGTGGATTACATTCAAGCTGCAAGATGCTATAGAATTAGTGTGTCTAAGATTTACCTGTGATTGTCAGATCTGTTTAAACGGAATAAAAGGAGTGGGCGAAGGGTAGAACCTTGAATCGTGTAGATTTTAGGGAACTTATTGATTTACAGCCCATCTAAAACGAGGTCCACAGTACAATGACTTTCTAGGTCCGAAATTCCAACGATTGATACATTTGAAGGTTCGGACCGAGAGAATAGAAAACAACAACAACATAGTAATAATGAAACAAAGGTTCTTACGTCTTACACCCGGTATCGATCTCGGGATTTCCTTTTTTAATGATGATTTCAGTATATTTCATTACCCCCTCTTCAAATTTCAACGGGAATTTTTTTTTCAATTTTCGGGCCGGATTTCGTTCGCTCGAAAAGTACTTCATTACCGTTTACCAAAGATTTCAAGAACACTCATGTAGTCACGTTGATCCTGGAGTTGGGGGTGGAGCTATCGATGAATTATCGACATTTATGGGACCAAGGCGCTGCAATGAGTCAAACATTAACAAACCTCAGTTTAAATCTCGCTTTCGAGGTAGCCATGTTTTGATGCAGTCGGCGACACACTTAGTGTTTGGCCACACCCCATTTCTACTCCCTTCCTGTTTAAGAGAGTACAATGAAATGTGCGATCTGTGTGTATTGATCACGAATAAAATCTGTGGAAGAACGGTTGAGTATTTTCTAAATCCATGACCTGAAATGTCGGATTTTGTCTTCGATCAGTTCTTGCATCAAACGTCGTGCTATCTTGGATACGTCAAAGTCGCTTTGTTGAAATCAAAGGGCTGCTCCAGTGAAAAAAAAAATGTTATTTCCTGTAAAGAGTCTGTGCCTACACATGTTAGCAGCAATGTTGTTAGTTGATCATCAAACAATCGGAGTGCAGGTGTACAATGTCTGCCTGCAAACTGATAATGACATAACTTTCCACTCGTCCCTTAATAATTCTGAATTTCACTATGAATTGTACTCCGGGCACCTTGCTTGTTTATTCTATCAAAATGGAGTAGTGGTGGATGAACAATGTCTGACACCAGGACAGAGGGATCGGTTCAAAGTGACAGTAAGCAGCACCAAGAAAAACCTGACGGTGATCCTGACTGTCAAAGATGTGAGGAAAGAAGACGAAGGTCCCTATTTACTTGTTGTTGCAGAAGGCCCTGATAGTGACAAAGATCTTCATGTCATAGATGTTTATATGTATATAGTTATTCCACCTGGGCCGGCTGAGTGTGTTGCAGAGCCATCATCGTATTCGCAAGACTGGAAAGAGGTACACTGCACGGCTTCTCTCGGAAAAGATTCGGATCCATTGGGGTCTATTGACTGTTTCCAGAATGGCAAAAAGGCGCCATATTTTAGCCAATCCGAACATACAGTGGGTCACATTCAAGCTGCTTACTGGATGGACGTCGAGTTTTCTATCAACTGCTGCTCTTCTGCTCCACAGTGCGGAAGACGCCCTGAGTTTTGTCTTGACTTCATATATTCTTCTGGAACACCAAGGGAAGTTTTCGATGAGAAAGGCCACGAGAAGAGACACAACGATTCTACGACTGCACATCAGTGTACACCAGTGTATACTGCTGTGCTCCCGTCTACTTACACACAGAGCTCTGGTGAAACTGGTCGCAGTCATGTTAAAGTGACGCTTGTATCAACTTTGGTATTGTTTTGTTTGTTTTGTCAGGAAAGAATATCATCCAAATTGTGTTTAATTATCTATTAGTATTGTTACGGTCAAGTTCACACAAATAAATCAGAGGCGGTCTCGGTGAATTGAAATGAACAATTCTTCCGGAACTTTATTAAGAATTTGCTTAACAATCAGTTTCAACCGGAATGATCATTCTTACTTAAAGCGTTGCAGCGAAATTAACCATAACAATTCAAGGTTAGATTGGATCGTTTCAACAAAAGACAACTTGGTTAAGACAGATTAGGTGATACCTGGCCACGGTTTTACCCTAACAGAACCAACGTCGGGGCCCAGCTCATCTGCGACGTGACGGGGAGGCGACGCCAGACGCTATCATATCACGTGGAGAACGAGTCGATGCACGGGGACGTCGTCACGGAGGCGACGCCAGACGCTATCATATCACGTGGAGAACGCGTCGATGTACGGGGACGTCGTCGGATCAGCGGGCGACGCTATCTCACTCAGGTCAGCTTGCAGCTCCGCGACTACGCCGGGCAGAAGGGCGTTGGCCGCCAGGTGCGCGTTGCCACTCACACAGTCTCGACGCCCTGGATCGACCTCGGCGTGGCTCCCACTAGTTGCCGTGTAGCAATCACAGGTGGGCGTTGGCTCCAGACCGCCTGGTGGTTCGCCTGGCCAAGTCAACGAAAACTTATCGACGGCGTCGTCGTCGAAGGCTAGAAGCAGGTTGGCATCTCCTGGATTATCCTGCTGTTTAGCACTTTAACTCAGTTCGCAGAATACTTGTCTTAGGGAAAGCAATTTCTCCCAAGACCGTGGACGGGATGTTGAGAAAGCTATAACGGTCCTCTCTAATCGGAGTCTGATTGTCGACTGACGCGAGCAATGGATTTTTAACATGAGCAATATTACATACATGGAAAATTCCGTCAGGCACGCCCAGCTTAAATTCACAACATTAAACTCAACCTGGGCGAAATGTGTGGGCCTGCGGTTCAAAACGAATTGCGCATGAATGATATAGATATTATTTGCCATAGGTTTGATTTTCATGGATAGCAACAATATTTGGAATAGAATAATAATTAATGATTTGTTATTCCCAAATTTAAATCTGTACAACTCACATGCTCAATATTGTTCCTGTTGTTAACACTTTCATAAATTCCTTATAAAAACTATGTCATTCTGCCTGAAGTATAGTCCCTTAGATATCTTTGAATAGATCAAGCCATGATTCTTCGCTTGAGAGAAATGATTTCACGTTGTTGTCATGACAACCTGAGATTATGTGAATAAAAAGACTTTGACATAAATATATATATATACACTCAGCAAAAAAAGTAAGTTCCCCCTAGCATTTGTGGATATATCTCAAAAAGTATTCAACCGATTTTCATAATTCAAACGGAAATGGATAAAGAATTTTATTACTCATAACATGAGTGGAAAATCATTGCCACCAGATATCATTATTGGTGTGAAAAAAATGCATTTTATGTCAAAATGCATGTAAACAAAAGTTGCACTTTAGTGATTTGCAATGACTTTTACACGAATAATCAAACAATCACTCATGATTCTGAACATTTAAGCATGGGTTATTGCATATTTCTCTATCTCTTTCTTTTCATGAGCATATAGTGAAGTATTTGATAATTGATATGTCCACCACCCGCAATGACCAGCCGCCATCTCCTCCTCAAACTGTTAACTAAAGTTTGTACTTGGCGCTGCTCAATGTTGGTCCATGCTCTCTGCAAGATGCGCTGAAATTCTTGCAGTGAAGTGTCATCTTTCAACTTCTTGCTCGCTTTCCACTTAATGATATCCCAAAGATTCTCTACTGGATTACAGTCAGAGGATCTTGCAGGCCACTCCATACGTTCGATGCCATTTCCCTCAGCAAACTGATCTACAACTTGAGGGCATGATGCAAAATGCCCACATTCACATTAATGTGATCAACCTGAATTGGAATTACAAATCACATGGCTTCTACCAATATTTTCATATTGAGAAGGCCTATTGTTCAAAAAGTATGCATAACATCTGTTTAATAGGGAAGTACATTGTACCTGAAGAAATTCCTGAGAATTACACAATTTAAAAAGATCATTTGATAACTTACAGAGGAAATGTATACAATATGCTCTCTATGGCCTAAAGTGTAACTTTTTTCCCCATGCATTTTGACATAAAATGCGATTTTTTACACCAATAATGATATCTGGTGGCAATGATATGCCATTCATGTTATGAGTAATGAAATTCCCTATCCATTCCCGTTTGAATTATGAACATCCGTAAAATACTTTTTGAGATATATCCAAAAATGTTAGGGGGGAACTTACTTTTTTTGCTGAGTGTATATATATGTATATATATAATATATATATATATATATATATATATATATATATAGATAAGATTTTGACCTAGTTCCACTTTTGTGGGTTTTGAGTTGGGCGGTCACATTTAAAACGAACAAAACGATGCACTATGTATACGATGTAATGGCAACTAATACAAATCTCTCAAATGAAAATGAAAAGAACGCCAAAAAAAAAAAAATGTTTACTCGGAGCGGAGAGTGCTGCTTCCTCTTTTTCCTAGATACTGTTTTCAAAATATCCAGAGAGGTTTGGCTGTAGAGCTAGCATGGGGACCTCGCCTCCTTTGTTGGTCTTTTTGCGTTTCATTGACATGATGCTGCATTGATCTTCTTCTTTTTTTAACTTTCAAAATCCTTTCGCTCGTGGAACGTTTTGACTCTTCATGTCTTGATCACAGTGGGCCGGATGCATAAAATCCAGCAATTGCTTGTGCTAGCCTTTTTCTTGAATCCGTTTACATAAAAACAAGCAATTGCTTGCGAGCAAAAGCTTTTGCTAGCAAGCACAAGCAATTGCTTAGAGACCAAGCATTTGCTGAAAAACGTATGCATTAAACATACCTTTTGCTTGGCTTGTTCTTGCTAGCAATTACTTACGATTTTTCCAAGCTCTGTAACATAGGCTTCAGCTTTTGCTTCAAAGTGGGATGTTCCCTATTAAGTATCATTTTCATATATATAAAAGAAAGACTGCACTTGTGCAGGAGTGGAATAAATGTACAAGAAATTACTCCTTTTTCGCTTCAACAACGGGAATGTCCAGTGGTTAGCACGCAAAATGTGATGAGAAACAGGTAGGCTGTCTGACTTCGGTGGAGAGCAAGGAGACCTCTCTCCACGTGCTGTCACACCCGCCTTTGTTCTTGTGTTCGCACAGGCGTGACGTCCCTTTTGTTGAAAACGCAAGCAATTGCTTGTGCAGGACAAGCAAAAGGTACAAACACAAGGAAAAGGTTATGCATATGGATTTAAGGAATTGCTTGAGCTAGACCTTTTGCTAGACGGGCTTGTGCTTTTGATTGAAGCAATTGCTTGTTTTATGCATTCGGCCCAAAATGTCAGCGTCGACTCCGGACACTCGCATACTATCCGCATCGGCTCCGCTCAGTCCTAAAACATTTCCGGTGTCTTCCGCTGTCATTCGCGAAGCTTCTCCACACCGCGGGATGCATAAACGCTAGCAATTGCTTGTGCTAGCCTTTTACTCGAATCCTTATGTATAAAAACAAGCAATTGCTTGCGAGCAGAAGCTTTTGCTAGCAAGCACAAGCAACTGTTTGCTGCCCATAAGCAATTGCTTAGAGACCAAGCATTTGCTTAAAAACGTACGCATAAAACATACCTTTTGCTTATTCTTGCTAGCTTGCTAACGATTTTCCAAGCTCTGTAAAATGAGCTTGAGCTTTTGCTTAACTGGGACGCTCCCTTTTGAGAATCCTATTCATATTACTAAGGGACTTGTGCAGGAGTGGTATAAATCTGCAAGAAATTACTCCTAAGTAGTGTAAGAAACTTTTTCGTTTCAACAACGGAAATGTCCAGTGGTTAGCATGCAAAATGTCATGGAAAACAGGTAGGATGTCTGACTTCGATGGAGAGTAAGGAGACCTCTCTCCACGTGCGATCTGGTACATGTGTGTATAGATGTGTGTGTGCATTTACGCGTGTCATTCATAGCTCTTCTGCTATGTCTCGAAATGTTTCCGTACACACATGCCCTTCCAAATACATGCTGTCACATTCGATTTCGTTCTTGTGTTCGCACAGGCGTGACGTCCCTTTTGTTGAAAACGCAAGCAATTGCTTGTGCGGGACAAGCAAAAGGTATAAGCACAAGCAAAAGGTTATAGTATGAGCTAGACCTTTTGCTAGACGAGCTTGTGCTTTTGCTGGAAGCAATTGCTTACAAGCAATATTGCTTGTTTTATGCATTCGGTCCATTCAGGAGCGTTTGCGGAAGGAGCGGAAGGGTCACGGACAGGCGGGATGTCCTGACGATGTCCTTAAGACAAGATGCCGAAGGTGTCAGGAAGTTCATTTCCGTGTCCAGATTTTGGTCTCAATCAAAATTTGGAAGCGGAAATTTTTCTCTCTCCCGAAGGTGCGGAAACGCCCGGATATGTTTAAGACAGTCGAACGGACACTTTTAAGAACGTGCGGAGAGGTTGCCGAATGAGTGCGGAATTACCAAATTTGCTTTCCGCATCTTGTCTGCGTCTTTTCCGCGCTCTAGTGGACAGCCTGGTCTAAGGTAACATGATGTCAATCTATATCATCGAAGGCATGGTGAAAATTCCATCTGCCTCCAAATATTTGACTGCCAGTCAAAGTGTCATCGGGATGGATACTACTTAGGTTCCGCACTATTCGACAATTGCCTCGAACGCCTCTTTAACAAACAACTAGACAGTATCATCGGGGACTCTGAATGGAATGGCCAGACTGTGGTAGCTGATTCTGGTTGCTAAGTGGTGAGAATAATACCTATCTTCAGTCCAGAATCAAATTACTTTTCTCACCTTGTATCTCGCTTCCTGATCCTAGAACTTTGTAGGAGTCAACGCATGTTTAAACCAAATTGTAAAGAACATCGTGTCCTATTTGGGGAGATCTTGGGACAGAGTGATCCAATCCAGAAGAGATCGAGACATGTTGTAAAAACAAATAAAAAAAGTTATATCTAATCTGCACATTTATATAAAGTAATTCCATCTCCAGCGTTTATAAGATGAAAACTTATAATTTGCAGGTGCAACAGATTGCTTTTTTGAAATAATTTTTCTATTTTTCCTCAGTATTTTTCATATGCTTTTATAACTGTGCTTACTGAGTTTTAATTTGGGCGTGTGCGTGCGTAATTGTAAGTGTGTTATTGTGTATTCGAGAGTGTTATGATGGTGCCTGACAAAACAAAAATCACTTACAATTTCTAGAATCATATGATATGAAAGCAGTATCTGAATATTTATCTCTTCCAAATGACAACAGTGATGGAAACTTTGAACCCTCGTATGCATTTTATACTCCTAATGAATTTAACAGAAATAGAACAATGCTTGAATTTTTTTTTTCTGCCTGCGTCTGAATTGTAGAAATATGAATGAAATCTTTGATAATATGATATCATTTAAACTTTATGTACTTGATGTACAATGTTCGGTAATAGGTATTTCTGTAACTTTATCTATATTGAAATATTCGTATTTTGATAAAAGTGGGTATAATCTTTTGTGTAATTGTAGAAAAAAAAATAGGAGAGGTGGTGGAGTTGCATAATATGAAAACAGTATATTATTAAATTGCTAGTGTAGGTATGATCAAAATTTGACTATCCGCCGTTTTGAATCTATTCTTATTGAATTATAAGTTGCAATAAGAATATCGTAGTTGAAGCTGTGTATCACCCACCAGATCAATATGCGCAATCTTTTGATGACAACTAAACTGAAGTTTTGATGGTTGTAAATAGAGAAAATCAGCTGATATATTTATTAGGAGAAATTAAATGAATTTATTGAATATTTCTGATTGTCAAACTTGTAGCTGAATTTCTTAGATATTTGCATGGTAAATTATACAAAATCCTGTATTCCAGCCGAGTTCACATGACAAAAAATATATCATCAATACTTGATAGCACACTTACTAATGATTTTCAGGATATGTTTACTCTTGTATTATTGACATGTATAAGTGACCATTATCCAAGTCACTCTTTTTCCAATTTAAAATTAGATCGTGATGATAATTCGGATCCAGAATCTAAATTTCTTATCAATGACGATGATGTGATGAAAGTTAACAAAAATGGTAAATGTCGCAAATTGGAATGTAAATGTTAGTATTATGAATGTTACCTATGGTGATTTCTTTTAAAAAGAAATTTCAGTGCATTTGCAATTAGTGTTTTCCTCTGAAAAAAAGGAGGGAAATAAGCTATGGCTCAATAACACGATAAAAAGCTATGCCATAAAAAGATATGTATAAAAGATATATGAAAAAAAAAATACTCGATAGACAAATCATGATAAATATATAAACTGTTAGGAAATAATGTAACTCAAGAAATCAAAATGCAAGGAAATTTCATTTCATAACAAAGTCTGGAAAAGCCGCCGGCAATATGAGAAGCAAGTTGAAGACAATCTGTGGTTTATTTGGCTGTGGAGTTAAGAAAAATGTTTAACCCATGAATGTTCATTGGAATGATAAAGATTTTATCAGTGCTAGATAATACGTGGCAGGACAATATGATGTTATAGACTAATGTACGAAATATGTTCATAAAACCTGAGCAAGTGCAATTTTCTTGCTCTGCACTCCTAGAGAGACTATTGAGATCGTGTGTAATTCATTTAATAAAGATAAAAGTCGTTGTTTTGATGATAACGATGTAGCCATTGTAAAGAAAGTCAGATATATTTTGCGCATCATAAAATTGTGCAATAATCAACTTTTCTTTCACTATAGGTAATGATCCTGACCAGATGACGTTGCGAAAGTTATTTACAGCCCTGTGCATATTAGTGTGCAAATACGCATATTGTAAAATATGTAGATAAGTGCAGTATCGTAATACAAATAGCCTGTGTGGATTTGGGGCGGGTCACTCCAATCTGCTATCGCTGAATTTGTGCTTAAGTTGTATAAATCAAAATTGTTGGTAAGATGTGAAATGATCTTGGATCCATTTCGGGGCCAACATTTTTCCTGTTTTACGTTAATGGCGATATTTCTAATGAATACAAAATGATGTTATTTGCCAAAGACACAAGCATGTTTATGACCTGTAATAACCCTTATGTCATCCAAAGTAACTTTAATAACGAATTTCTTAGATTTGTTGATTGGTTGATTTCTTTGTACTAAACCTGCGATTGATGTATAAGGAAAACAAATTACATGCATATGATTTTTATCAGTAAGCGGATTTAATTATGTAACATACAGATTAATTTACAGATAGTGTAATACATCCAGTTAATTTCAAAGAATTTATCATCATATCATCAATTGTCATCATCATATCATGACAAGTTGAATTGGAATCAGCACATTCGTGTCATCTGCAACCAATGAAAAAATGAAATAAAATGTTCAACAGACGGAAATTTTAACCGTAAAACATTTTGACTACATTGTATAATACTTGTATAGTTCTCCCGCATTCGAATTATTGTTCTGTCGGAATATGGGCCAATTCTGGTATGTTGAATACTAATATAGAGTATTATTGCTTCAGAAGAAACTTATTCGTGCTATTTATCACAGTGATTATCATTCCCATACTACTCCAATATTCTACCATTTGGAACTTTTAAGGTTTCATAATATTTATATTATATTGGATGGCTATGAATGGGATACCAGGGAATATTGCACGAGTTAGGGCCAATATTGCACGAATCGAAGATGAGTGCAATATTGACCCTAACGAGTGCAATTTTCCCTGGTATTCCATGAATCAAGGCCATCCAATATAATTATTATCATCTATACAATCAAGTAGAGCAAGCATAAACTGCACAAAATTACCCGGCTTCTACTCGTCTTTGAAGTTGACTCGGCAGTCACATCCCAGCGCTGAAAAGGGGAAGCCCCTAAAACTGCGTATCAAACAAACACAACTGGCAAGATGTTTGCGCGCTTGTGAATTGTAACAAAGTTGAAAGTTGAAAGTTGAAAGTTGAAAGTTGAAAGTTTATTTACTCACAACCCAAACTCTGGGTATCGAACTCTAATAAAAAACATAAAGTACAATATAATATCAATAAATAATAATTGCAAATAACTCTGAAAAGTGTACAAAACAACTATAACAAACAAAATAAGAATGAAATGCGATTGATGAAAAGAAAAAAAATGTACAGAAATATACAATATATACACGATATATGGTTTAAAAAAAATATGACGAGAGAGACAGAAGGGATATGGAGGTGAAGAGGGAGAGTGAGAAGGACACAAGACTGGTGAATTAACAAAAGATATACGAGTGACTTTTGGTCCAGGAAAAAAAAATAGAAAAAATAGAAACATAAAAAGAAAAACGCAAAGACATACGGAAATGAATCCATACGCTAAGTGAACAAGAATGAAAGAAATATGGAGACGGGAACGAGTAGAAGAAGTAGAGAGGGGAAGAAAAAAGGAGGAGAGAATGAAAAGACAAATAAGTTACATATCAATTGTATGAAACAAAATGAACGCGCACTAGTAGCAAGCGTTTGCGCATTCAGCAAGCGCTCGCGCAATAAACGAGACAGCCATGTCTACACCTATCCAAAAACTTGTAGTTATACTAACTACGAGCGCAAAAATTCCTTCCCCTAACCACGACAAAACTTCGATGCCGTTCACACCTACATGCAGTTAGCAAAACCTCGAGGTAAAGATAACTACGATAGAAAATGAAGGGCGCCTAGTTTGCACATAGGGTTGCGCACTATTGTGGAAAAAACTGAGCGTCGTGGTTAACAAAACTCCGTTCACATTTGTCATAGTTTGAGCGCGCTGCCACAGTGCGCTTAAACTACGCGCTTAAACCACGACAACACCCTAAGAAATCTTGTGGTGTTGTCGTGGTGTCTTCGCCTTAAGGTTTTGTCGTGGTTTTCAAAACTACATGCGTCTACATCTACGCTAACTTGGAGTTTAGTGCCTCGTAGCTTACAAAACCTCGAGGTTTAGAAAACCATAAGGTAAAGGGACCTAGGTGTGAACCTCACTAGTATACAAATATACTTGGCCTTGAGAGTTTCTTGTTAAAACTATGGGCAGAGGTGACTCCAAACTAGTACTATTCACTGAGGGGCGCAGCCCCGAAGTGAATAGTACTAGTTTGGAGTCACCGAGGCCCATAGTTTTAACAAGAAACTCGAAACTAGGCGAAGTATATTTGTTTTATATTTTGGATCAAAAATTTGAATTAAAAGTGAAAATCATTATAGGCTTAGCCTATAAACCCCGGGACGCTCCGTGTACACAGTTACACTGCAACACTGCGTGTTGGGGCTGGTCGCAGTTAGGCTTAGCCGCACTGCGGCGGCAGCGCAGCGCCTGCAATACGCAGCAGTGCGAGAGACCGGAAATTGAAAAACGTAGCAGCCGTGGCACCGCCAGAGTTGCCCGTCGCATGTATCGAAGCGCTCGTATGGCCGCTGCAAACCTGAACACTAGAATTCGGGACCGGACGTGGACGGACCACGTACACTTGATTGTAAAGAAGGGTGATTGTGACATCATTTTGCAAATAGTATATACTATTTGCAAAATGTCGTCATAAAAGTGACGTCATTTTGCAAATAGTACTTCATAGAGTGTCGAACACACCAACACTCTAAAATAGTTCAAAATACCTATAATCACGTGAAGTTCTTTTAACCAATCAATGGAAGACAAATTTTTGATCCAAAATATAAAATTGAATATGGTGTGATCTTGAACGGCAAGTAACAACGGCAGCCTATGGGGAATTAATACGTTGGTCTATGCGATTCGTTCAATATGCTCTGATATTGAACGGTAAAAATTGAGCGGACTACAATACGCGTTTTTAATGCGAGGCTAAAACGTCCTATATAGATGATAATTACATTTATCGAGTGTGCTATATTAATGTTTTTATGTATCAACAATGCATTGTGAATATGCATTTATGTAAAGTAAGTAGAACATGGGGCAGAGGAATATTCAGCACTTGGGACTGTGGCGTTCGAGTGGAGAAACATAGTCAGAACCTTGCCATCAACAAAATTAAATTTGTCAATGTTGTAATTCTCAGGTTTGAAATATTATTGTTTGTAATCTGTTCCTGTTTCTGTCTACGGTTTCCAGAAGATTTTTCGAATTTCTTGAGTAGGTCTTAGAGCTGTGATGATGTTTTTAATACAATCTTCGTAAGAGAAATCATGAGGGAATCGGGACCCGGGATGTCGGAAACGTTCGCTATTCCGAACCCCCGATCCGGTTTGGCGATCTTTTAGGAGATTAATATACATATGTGACTGTGCACCTCAAAACAAACAAAAAGTCGCCAGATATGAATTTTTAGTTAAGAACATATTCTGAAAGAGCAGACTTTAAGCTTTAAAATGATGTATAACTCAAATCAAATGGACTCTCCAAACCTATCTAAATATTGGAAAGAAAGCACAAACTCAGGAAAAGTGTGAACTGAGAAAAGAGGCTCTAAAGTACATTGTCTATTCAAGCGCTTAATCTTTACAAAACCGTGCTGGCTGTGCGATGAATGGGACAAAAAACAGGAAGTAAACCTCCAGAGTAACGACAATGAAGGGATTATTAGATTAAACTGAAATTAAGCATGCCTCATTAACACATTCTGTCAATAATTAATGCCAACTTTCAAACCAGTGGCACTATCCTCTCAAAAGTTATTTGAGTTGAAAGTGAAGAGTGTGGACAATGTTTTTCAGAAATGAAAAAGGGATTCTAAAGACACACATAATCACACTATTCTACCAAAAATGTCCGAGATAAACTGCTAAAAAAACACACTTTCCTGCCCGTGTTATGATACCAAATTTTAGCATAATGTAAAAGAAGACCCGCTCTTTCAGAAAATATGAAAAAGTCAAGTTCGGCTAGGTTGACCCATTTCACTTATTTTAAGTCCTCACGCAAAATCAGTGTGTGCGACTTTATGTTCATTTTGAGGTGCACGGTCACATATGTTGGACTACCTTTGCTCAACTTCGGACAATGTGATGCCTTTATCTACCAAGTTCGGTCACCTTCAAACGATATTAAACAGACTAATCCGAAAATGTAAAATAGAAAGTGAAATAGAGTTTGCTAATCCGAAATTTAAGTACGGTTTATATATAATCCTACGAAAAGCCATAAATGAACACCACAAAAAGCACAAAAAGGTGTGAATCTGTACGAAAACAAACTTATCATGATGCCAACTCAGATTACATGCAGAAGATTATATCATGGGTCTTAAACACTTGTCACTCGTCATCTGTTACAGTAAACACGAAAGGTGATATGAAAACCTTTTCTCTTTTACCTTGTCTCAGTGTAAATATTGTCATTGTTTCATTAATCATACTTATAATTATAAATGTCATCTCACATCCAATAACATTTTTCGTGGTAGGCACACAAAAGAATGTTTCACCGGCTTGACACCTTAAACGCAATTCCTTCACGATTATTCACAAGGATAGCGACCTCCATTATGTTCTCTTCAAGGGAATTCATAAGAGTCCTGTTACAAATTAAGAGGTTATGTTCGTTAATGGTTAATTTTCAACTCGTCATTTTCACCTCCAATCTTTTTTAATGTATAGGTGAGTCATGTCAAACGGAATATCAGTTTCCAATTCTATGAATCACACTCGTACTTCTCTCTTATCATTGCATTGATCTAATATATTATTTCCACACCATACTTAAGTTGTCTTCGATAAGAAGAGTAAAGCTAAACAACAAAAATTAGATGTTCAATCAACGTCTGATTTAAGATGAAAATGTCTATAGAATAAAGTGTCCCACAAACGATTTCATAAATAATCAATACTACTAGCAACCACGTAGTCAAATTAGAGGTGATGGCGCGCATTGATGTATATTGCGGTAGAGATTACACTTTTCATCTTTTGAGTGGTAAGCATCAATTGTATTCACTTATTATAATATCTGAGTCTATCAGTGAAGTATGCCCTTCCCATCACCTCCCCGCACACACACACACACACACACACACACACACACACACACACCACACACCACAGATACACAAAGATTTTAGTTTCAAACATCCGATTTCAATACAACTTTGTTTTTCAATTTGCGCTCCTTCAGTGTGTACTATGGAGAGATGGATGGGAGGGAAGGATCAATGTACAACACAGAATCGACAGAAGTTTCGTGAACTCGAAAGAATAGCTGTCACATGAGCGACCTTTTTTGTTTTTAGTATTCTGCCACATTGACTCATAAACATTCAAATCGAAACAAATCAAGTTAAATCAACATCTTTAATAATCGAGTTTTGGTTATGGGTACAACGTTAAAAGTTTTGATATGAAAATATCTGATGCAATATAAAATGTAAACACGTAACTTTAAGTTTTGATTCTCTGGGTTCCGGGTTTGGGTCCCATCAGAAGTTGGTGCAGCGCCAGCGTCGTGTCCGGTAGACCGCAGATTGTCAGCAGGTTCGGCCCTCAGCTCCTCGTACCTGTAGTCGCCCAAGCATAACAGTCTCGCTCGATTCAAGCCTCGTTGATAATGACTGGAACCCGTATCTATGTGTTTGATGTGCTAACCAGAATGTTTCTCAAACTTCATATTCCCTACCGACAGTACTTATTCACAACCTACCCAAATCAATGAACATATAGCTCAGACAGAAGTATGCAACAAAAATTCCCATTCACAAAAGAAACTATTCCTACTTGATAAATTAAGACTTGCGAAGCACCAATATCATATTCCTTTTCACCAATCATATTCCTGAATATCATTAACCTTACCTCACAGCCGGATGAGCTCGCCTGAACCTAACACAATGATGAATTTAATTAACCTACTTTCTTTAATACTTCTTGTCTGGAGTATCCTATCCAAGAGAAACGTCACTGACCTAATGAACTTTTATACAGAATCGATGGTTATAAGCACTCAAGACAAATACATTCCTTTTCTGACAATAGCGTACAAAAATCATGATATTAATGCAATGCTACACGTATCATTTCTCATTTCAGAACAGCACGAGTTCTTAGGATCAATACAGAGGAAGAAATACAATGATAAACCATACAGCATTGCGTTCAAACACTGATAAGAAATACTTTGAGAGGGACGAAACACTTTCAGCCAAGGATCGACTTAATAATTTAAATCTCAATTTATTTTGATAATTCTCAATGTGAAATGCATGTAATGTAACAAAATGATATGATACATGATATTCAGCTTGGATGTTTAACAAAATATTGCTTACATAGTACAAGGTGATATCATGTCGTGTACAGAGCATAATAGTCTGTGTACGAAGCATATGCATGTATTAATGTCGAGCTGACTTAAGAAATCTGTTCAGATGCAATTTATTTTCTCCTGTTCTTCCCAACAGAGAGAAGGTATTTCAGATATCTGAAACACTATCATGACTCTATGTTGTAAAACACATTTCTATTGTTCCTTTATTTTCGTAAGAGACCTATTCGAAAAGAGTTGTTGGACTCTACCTCCCACTTTTTAATAAAACAGGCATGCCAGTTCATCGAATTTGGTGGTTTGGATATTTGACTTTAATATAAAAGTTATAATGAAGACATCATTTCTGTTTATTTTTGTAATGAACTTTGTGAAATAGTTTGAGAATATCACCATGATACTGTCAAAGTTTCCCACTGTCATGATACCTGTCATGATACATTTATATTCTTTGTGGAGAAATCATTAAGTCTATGATTATAACGAGAAAAGTAACCACATAAAATATACCATTGTGTCTATCGGTGGCGTGTGCTATTGTGTCATCTCCGTAGGCTAAAAAGAGGTACACTGCACGGCTTCTCTTGGAAAGGATTCGGATAGATTAGGATTAGATTAAGATTTTAAACCAATCCGGAAGTATAATGCATCACATTCAAGCTGCTTTTTTTTATGTATGTTGAGTATTATGTCTGATTGTTTTTCTGACATTTTTATGTCGGAGGTATTCACATCATGCATAATTCCATAGACATTCCACCAGGACTGGCTAGGTGTGATCGGCGCATCATCGCTGTGTCATCGCGTGTAACTGTCAGGATAGAAACCGAATTTTGATAAGGATTTGAATAATGATTTAAAGCAAACTTGTACCTTTTGACAGATTTAATACCAAACTTTAAATTTATGCTCCTTGAGTTCCTGCTCCAGTACAACAAAAGCTAAAAGAGAGAGAAGGAGAGAGAGAGAGAGGGAGATGACAACTTGCCACTCTCTTGTTAAAAAGAAAAAGATGATAAATTGCCACTTCCTTCATCTGAATGAAAGTCTGTAAAACTTACGCTATATGTTTGCTATCAAACATAAAGTTTATTAATGACGTACCGGTAACCGATACAGCAATAACACTTGTGTTACCAATCGTGATGCGCAACGGTTAAACATTAACTTTGCAGGCACTCACGAAAACAACGCTCAATGGAAAACTGCTGCAGATTTTCTGATTCAATGACCTGAAATTTTGGGTTTAGTCTTAGTCTTCAACCAATTCTTGCATCAGACGTCATCTGTGATATCTCAGATTTAATTTTTATTGTAATCACATGGCTACCTTTGTGAGAAATACGTTGGCTCGGTGAAATTGTTCGATGAGAAAGGCAATGAGAAGAGAGAACAGACAAGTTTCAACGGTTCTACGACAGCACATTATACCATCCCTACGTCAACTTACACGCAGAGCTCTGCTGCGACTGATCGAAGTTTTGTAAAACTAATGCTTGCATCAAATGTTGCACTATTTTGCACGAAATGTTTCCATTCACAATCTTAATTGTCAAGACGAAATACCGTTTAAATTGTCGTAGAGGTACACTGCGAGGTACACTGCACGGCTTTTCTGGGAAAGGATTCGGCTAGATTAGGGTCTATCAACTGCTTTCAGTATTTTAAACCGATCCGAAAGTATAACTATAGTGCATCACATTCAAGCTGCTTTCTTCGATGTATGTTAAGTATTCTGTCTGAAAAAATGCGTGTATACTGTATGCATGCACATGAAGCGGGTCTCCTTTCAACCTTCCGTCAAAAAAAAAAATAAGATCATAATTTTTTGAATATTTAGTTCATTCAAAGTGAATTTCAATTCAAAATATGCAAAATCTCCCGTGCTTGGGAGGGTGATACCCCCTCCCAAACCCTCCCCCTCTGTGCCTCTTTCCCTAGCCTAAGTACACCTTTTAGATTTACAAAAAAAAAATATGAATAATTCTGAGTGCACATGACTTATAACTTATATTCCGAAAACTCAAAGTTTCCTCATGTACAAGGGGAATTTGTGACCCTGCACCTCAAAACAAACAAAAAGTCGCCAGACATGAATTTTTAAGTAAGACTATATTCTGAAAGAACAGACTTTAAGCTTTAAAATGATGCATAACTCAAATCAAATGGACTCTCCTAACCTATCTAAATATTGGAAAGAAAGCACAAACTCAGGAAAAGTGTGAACTGAGAAAAGAAGCTCTGAAGTACTGTGTCTATTCAAGCGCTTAATCTTTACCAAACCGTGCTGGCAGTGCGATGAATGGGACAAAAAACAGGAAGTAAACCACCAGAGTAATAACAATGAAGGGATTATTAGATTAAACTGAAATTAAGCATGCCTCATTAACACATTCTGACCATAATTAATGCCAACTTTCAAAGCAGTAGCAGTATCCTTTCAAAAGTTATTAGAGTTGAAAGTGAAGAGTGTGGACAAGGCTTTTCAGAAATGAAAAAGGGATTCTAAAGACACACCCAATCACACTATTCAACCAAAAATGTTCGAGATAAATTACTTAAAAAACACACTTTCCTGCCGATTTTATGATACCAAATTTTAGCATAATGTAAAAGAAGACCCACTCTTTCAGAAAATATGAAAAAGTCAAGTTCGGCTAGGTTGACCCATTTCACTTATTTTCAGTCCTCACGCAAAATCAGTGTGTGCGATTTTATGTTCGTTTTAAGGTGCACGGTCACATTTCCCCTTTTAATCGACCCTTTCTTCCCTCAGTTCGCCTCCCATATAATTATACACACATCAAGTTTTTTTTTTAAATTTTCCATATATTCTATCAAATATGTGTATACGAGATATCTCAATTTCAACCTTAAAAAGGCAAAAGCTCCATCGTACGGGAATGGTGGAGATAACACTCGCCAACGCCTTCTCCCTGCTCGTCCCCCCCCCCCCACCTCCCCATGCATAGAAGTAGACTGTGGCTACACTTTGAACATAAAAAGTTTTCCAAATATGACACAAATTGTGTGCACCAAAATGTTCAACTGCAATCAGAAAATTTTACAGAATCTCCTTCCACACACTTGCTACACTTCTCTTCTGATTAAAAAAATTTCCAGATATTCCAACAAAAGTGTGCGCCAGATTGTTGAATTCCAGTTCTTAGAGCTTAAAACTGAAAAAAAAAAAGGCTCCCTTGAACATGGGAGAGGTATCTTGTCACCATTCCATTGCTTGTTACCCACTTTAGACTTAGTACATTTTTGGGAATTACAATTTCCGAATTTTCCACAAAAAGTGTGCTCCAGATCACTTTATTTCAATTCTTAAAACGCAATTGCTCCGCCGAGCGGGAGGGGGAATCCCCCTTCCCCTAAACTCTTTCTCACTGGACTTTGTACATACACACAGATGATGCACATTCGGAATAAGAGCTAAATTCCGTGATTTTCACACTTCGATGAAAAAGTATTGCACCAAAAATTTGCACCATATCGCTGGATTTAAGGTCTGAAAATGCAAAATCACCTTCGTGTGGGAGGGGAAATGCCAACATCTACACCCTCGTGTGCATGCTTTTTCTGTTTGATTGCTGAACACGCAGCGTTCATGATATTCAGTGTAAGAATTAATACAAGACGTTTATTTAAAAAATACAATCTTATAGCCAGATTGTTCAATGGTAATCGACATGAAAATAATATTGCTACCTTAAACAAGTGGGATTGTTTCAATTCGATAAAACGCGCAAAAACATGCACCTTAAATCGCACCATTTACAAAATAAAAATGCAAAAAGTTCTTACCGTGGGAGGGGGATACCCCCCTCCCACACCTCTCCCCCCCCCCCCCCCCCCCCTCGCTCCCTCCGCTCGCTCGGGCTCGGTCGCGTCGCTCCCTCGCAGACTAACCGCCCCCCTAAGATCAAATCCTTGCTACGCCGTTGCATCAACTTCTCGCATCCAATATCAATTTTGTTTCTTTTCGTGTAAACACACAACAGAATATTTTTCCGGGTTGACAGCTTGAACGCAGTGTCTTATGGCATTCAAAATTTATGAAGGAGCTCTTTTACGTACTTTTCGGAAAAATACATAATAGTCCTGTCACAAAACCTCGCCTTAAGTTCCTCTTTCTTTGTTAATATGCAAACAATCAGATTGTCCCCATTACATACTTAACTTACCGTGTCATTTTGCACTTGCAGTCTTAGTTCTTATGTATGTGATTAATGCTACACGGAATTCCGTTTTCCATTTTCATACATCATAATCGTACTTTTCTCGATAGTAATAGATATCATGTAATGTTCTTGCGCCATATTGAAGTTACATTTAACACGAAGACCAAAGCTAAGCAAAAATACATGTAGTACACGTTATGTCGGGGTCTGATATAAGATAAGTGTTTCGCTGAGCGAAACCAGAAGTGTGTCGTAATTTTCTTGTTTGCACTATTTGCTACGTTTTTACTCATTGAAAGACACCATAGAGGTTTATGTTATTTAGGCAAAAACGTGTGCCTTTAAATAATATCGGAAACAATCCAGCATGGTTGTCTGTGGGAGCGAAAGCTGGTTGGTTTTTCAAGCTTTTTAAAGGAATCCGCCTGAAACGACGGATATGTGTCAGTTCAGATAAGAAAGAAATTTCAAGTTTCTGTCAAAGAAGTAAGTTCACCAAGAGTATAAAAGAAAGTGAAAATGAAAGATTTTTGTTTGACATCGATATTCAAACCTAACACGTGGTATTGCACATGACATTGACATGAACTATCGGTCATTTGGTAATGACGTTTTCTTGCACATTTTATACATGTAAATATGAATGTTTAAGTTTGGTTGATGCAAATGGAGCAATTTTGCAACTGACTGACATAAAAGAATGTCAAGTTACATGCCACATAGATTAAAGCTTGTACATTTTCTAGACATGGAAGAGGAAAAAATGAGACTTCATATGAAACATTTCTTTTGAGGTTGTGAAACAATATTAGTAATACAGCCTTAAACAGAAGTTCATTAATATGAAATTAATTACAAATGCAGAAGTAAATTTAAAGCAGTGCTGTAGTTGACATACACAGCTTTATTGTGCTGTAGTTTGTAGTTTGGAGTGGGGTTTGGAGTTCTAAATTAATTGATGCCATAAATAGGTATTTATCCTTCAGGCAAGGCTGAAGGTTTTTATGACAATGGAACTGTAACACACAAACTATGCAAACAGTTTGAAGCTGACATACACTTCAGAAGGTGGTAGAATTATAGATACATGTATGCAAAAGTTGCATCTACAGTGTAATTGTACAATTGTAGTCACATACAAGTAAACAATACAATGCTGTATGAAGTGTTGGTATTTGAAACAGGCAAGATCAGAGAGTTGCTTAGTTCATTATCGTTTTCTTTGTATTCTTTTTCTTTTTAATTCTTCGACGTTTAATTTCCCCAATTCACAAATTGTCATTCCTTCAAATGCATATAACAAGTAAGCATTAATCTCACATCCGCATCTGGGAATCTACACCCTACAAGCAATGCTTCTATGTAGATTCCTTATATTTCACATGTCATATTATGTTATATTATATTCACATTATGTTATAATATTATATTCATGTTATATTATATTCACATGTTGTATTATGTACGAGGGCTGCATGCAAATCAAGCAATGCTTAAGCTGTAGCCCTTCTGCGTTATTCATTGCATCACTGTTCTGTTGGACATTGTACAGGCAATGAAGAAGTGTATTGCTGTATATTCTAAAGGTAATGAAAAAAAAACTCATTTTGTTAGCAACTAATGTTCATGTATATCCATTTATATGTATGGTACCATTAATGTATATGATATTTGTTTATGTATCTGCATGAGCAATGATATAATGCAGAAACCAATAAAATCAAATAAAATCAAATATTGTCTTTAAAGATGTACTTGACAATTCATCCATGCTTTTGTATTGTTATGTTCATGGTTTATGTATTTGTTGAAATGTAGAATATGGAACAATAAAACAAACAATTGTGTTCATTGCATGCAGGGCAAACAATAATGCCAACAAGCGTGAGTAGAATATAGGTGTGCCAACTTAACGTAGACCTTCGTACACTTCACTACATTGTACACTTCGTATACAGTTTAATGAGTCAATGCATGCATTCACAAAATGTAAAAGCAAATAGAACTTAGACATGCATTTGTGGTTACAAAGCAAACTATGTATTTTTGTGTGTCAGCAAATATCTTGTGCATTAAGCAGAAATCATAAGGTGATTTTCAGGTTTATAAGTGTAGCCTGTACGATATCACTTGTGGTACATAGTCAAAGTAGTCGAGGTGGCGATGGTGCACACGTCATTGTGTGTAATGCGGTATTGATTGCAAGTGTTATTTTCATCTTTTGAATGATTAGTATCAATTGCATATATTTACTTATTGTGTAAAATGTGTGTTGATATGCACTGGAATTAATAAACATTTTTTTTAACTATCACTCTTCATTGGAATAACAAAGAAATTACTGGGAAATTTGCAATAAGTAATTAATATTTTATCAAGATTAGTAATGCGTGGCATGACAATTTGATATAGAGTAATATAAGCAATATTATGTTTATAAAATCCACGCAAGTGCCTTTTTTTTTTGTTATGCACTCCTTAAGAGATTTTAACTCTAGATAAGGCATTAGATACTCTTAACCATGATATTTTATGCTCAATCTTTGTCTTGCTTCACTTTGATGACAAATTCGAGGTTTATAAAGAATTACAAATGATATCATTTGCGGAGGATACAAGCATGTTTATGACCTATAATGACCCTTATGCACTCCTCAGTTAATGACCTCAATAAGCAATTTTGGAGACTTGTTTATTGGTTTGTTTGCCATAAACTTGTAATTGATGTATGAGGAAAACAAATTTTATGATTTTTACCAATAAGCAGATTAGATCATGTGACATAGATTAACTTGCAGATAGTGTAATTCATCAAGTTAATTTCATGAAATTTCTTCGTGTCACAACTGATGGCAAGCTGAATTCGAATGAGCACACTCGTGTTATCTGCAACAAATTAAAAAACAAAATTTCGGAGTCTTTAAAAGACCGAAATTTTTGCTGTACAATATTTTGATTACATTCTGAAATACTTTTATAGTTCCCCAGCATTCGAATTATTGTTCTGTAATATGGACCAATTCTTGTATGTTTAATGCTAATAGTGTATTACTGCTTCAGAAGAAACTTATTCATGCAATCAATCGCAGTGATTATTACACCCATACTACTCAAATATTATACCATTTGGAACTTTTATGGTTTCATAATATTTACATATATCAGTATGCAATATTTATGTTTTTATGTTTCAACAATATGTCATGAATATGCATTTATGTCAAGTAAGTAGAACATGCTCTGCCCACGTAAGGCAGAGGAAGATTCGACAATCAGGCGATCAAGGGGAGAAATAAAGTAGAACCTTGTCATCTACAAAATCAATTTTGTCAATGTTTTCTCGTATTTTGTAATGCTATCTGTTCCTGAGTGTTTCTGTTTACGGTTTCGAGAAGATTTTCGAACATCGCGCGAGTCTTGAGTTGGTCTTACAGATGTGATAATGTTGTTAATACACTGTACAATCTTCAGGAGAAATCACGAGGAAATCGTGACCCGGGATGTCGGAAACGTTCGCTATTCCGAACCGCCGCCCCGGTTTGGCGTTCTTTTGAGAAACTAATAAACAAATGTTGGACTATCTTTGTTCAAATTCCGGACAATGTGATGCCTTTATCTACCAAGTTCGGTCACCTTCAAGCGAAATTAAACAAACTAATCCGGAAGTTAAATAGTTTTCCTCGAATAATCCGAAAGTGAAATAGAGTTAGCCAATCCGAAATTTAAGTACGGTTCGCAATCCAATAAAAAGCCGTAAATGAACACCTTGAATGTTGGCCTAAGCTGTGAATGGCTACATAATATATATATATTATATGTATGTATATATCTTTTTATGTTATAAAAGAAATATTATCATGATGCCGACTTAGATGTCATGCAGATGATTATAATCATGGGTGTTAAACACCTGTCACTCGTCATCTGTTAAAATAAAAGCCAAAGATGATATGAAAACCTTTTCTCTTTTACCTTGTCTCTCAATGTAAATATTGTCCTTGTTTCACTGATTATACTTATAATTATAAATGTCATCTCACATCTGATAGATTTTTTTTTCAGTGGTAAGCACGCAGAATGTTTATCCGGCTTGACGGCTTAAACGCAGTTCTTTCACGAGGATTTACAAGGATAGCGAGCTCCATTATGTACTTTTTAAAGGAAATTCATAAGAGTCCTGTTACAAATAAATATGTTGTATTTATTCATTGTTAACTTTCAACTCATCATTTTTCACCTCCAGTCTTGTCTCCAGTCTTCTTGGATGTATGTAAAGTATTCTGTCTGATTGTTGCTGCAGGCACTGATGATGCCAGACTTTTTTTATGTCGGAGATATTCACATTATGTATAATTTTATAGACACTCCACCAGGACTGGCTACGTTTGATATTCGCATCATCGCTGTGTCATCGCCGTATAACTGTCAGGATAGAAGCCTAAATTTTAATAATGATTTGAATAATGATTTAAAACAAACTTGTACCGTTTGACGGATTTGATACCAAACTTTATTTATGCTCCTTGGGTTCCTTCTCCAGTACAGCAAAAGCTATAAGAGAGAGAGAGAGAGAGAGAGAGAGAGAGAGAGAGAGAGAGAGATGAGAATTATCCACTCTCTTGTTAAAAAAAAGATAAATTGCCACTTACATGATCTGTTCGCTAGTTTATTAATGACGTACACCAGCAACCGATACAGCAATAACACTTTTGTGTCTAATGGTGGTGCTCAACAGTTAAATATTAACGAACCTTAACTTGGCAGGCAAAACAACGCGAAATGGAAGAACTGCTGCAGGTTTTCAGAATCAATGAGCTGAAATTCTGGATCTTGTCTTCAGCCAATTCTTGCATCAATCGCCGTATTATTTGTGATATCTCAAAGTTATTTTATTGTAATCACATGGCTATCTCTGTGAGAAATGTGCTGTCTCCTGTCAAGATTCTCATTCTACACCTGTTAGCTGCAATGGTGTTAGTTGGCCTTCAAACGGTTGGAGTACAAGTGTACAACGTCTGCCTGGAAACGGATAATGATATAACTTTACATTCGTCCCTTAATAATTCTGAATTTGACTATGAATTGTACTCTGGGCACCTTGCTTGCTTATTCTATCAAAACGGAGCAGTGGTGGATGAACAATGCCTGAAACCAGGACAGAGGGATCGGTTCAAAGTGACAGTAAGCAGCACCAAGAAAAACTTGACGGTGATCCTTACTGTCAAAGCAGTGAGGAAGGAAGACGAAGGTCTCTATATACTGATTGTTGCAGAAGGCCCTGATGGTGACAAACATCTTCATGTCATAGATGTTTATATGTACGTAATCATTCCACCTGGATTGGCTGAATGTGCTGTTGTGTCATCTCCGTATTCGCAAGACTGGAAAGAGGTACACTGCACGGCTTCTCTAGGAAAGGATTCGGATTCAGTGGGGTCTATCGACTGTTTCCAGAATGGCAAAAAGGCGCCATATTTTAGCCAATCCGAACATTCAGTGGATCACATTCAATCTGCTTACTGGATGGATGTCGAGTTTTCTATCAACTGCTGCTCTTCTGCTTCACAGTGTGGAAGACGCCCTGAGCTCTGTCTTGACTTCAAATATTCTTCTGGAACACCAACAGAAGTTCTCGATGAGAAAGGCCGCGAGAAGAGACACAACGATTCTACGACTGCACATCAGTGTACACCTGTGTATACTGCTGTGCTCTCATCTACTTACACACAGAGCTCTGGTGAAACTGGTCGCAGTCTGGTGAAAGTGATGCTTGTTTCAAATTTGGTTTTGTTTTTGTTGAAAACAGTTCTTTCCTAATTTAAATATCACCATATTACCGTCAGGAAAGAATATCATCCAAAATTGTCGTTAGTTATCTATATGTATTTTTTTTTATTTAAGCTAACTTGTTGGCGGAGCAGCAAGAAAACGGCATTCTTTTCTCTTCATTATCAAATTACAACACTGCGATGGAATTAAGCAAATAGAGCACTGTGCAAGAATGATTTATATTATTTGCCATACGTATAATTTTCATGGATAGCAACAATAGTTGGAAGAAGATAATAACTAATGATAGATTTATTTCCAAATTCAAATCTGTATAACTCACATGCTCAATTTCTTCACAGACGTTTGTTCATATTGTAAACACTTTCATAAATTCCTTATAAAAACTGTTATTTTGCCTGAAGAATAGTACCTCAGACAGCTTTGAATAGATCAAGCGATAATTTTTCGCTTTAGAGAAATGATTTCACCTTGTTGTCATGACAACCTGAATCTATGTGATCAAAAAGACGAAGGAGGGTAAGGAGCCCCCTCCCCCTTCAATGCCCCCTTTCCATTACTTGCCCTCCCCACCCCAGCTATACTTTCTCTGAAGGTCACTGAAGAACGCAAAAAACCCGGTCGCATAATATGCTGACCCATTCGTCCACTCGTATGAGCTCGTAAATGTAATTTTTATCGGTATTAACGACACCTTACAGAACGCGATAAACAGTTCCCGAGTTCTTAGGGCGCTTAAGGTGGCATGTTGTCAATCTTTATCACAGAAGGCATGATGAAAATTCCATATCTGCCTTTGACGGGGTTGCTGCAAGTCAACTATATTGCTTCGAGCTCCGCTATGACAAACAAGTAGATAGTATTACGGGGGAATCTAGGGCCCTTTTTACACTTGTGTTTCTTAACCCCGGACTTTCTCTGACCCAGGACTATCGTTAGTCCCGTACCAATTTTTTTCAGCTTTTTACACTGGCCAATTAGTCCCGTACTATCTCTTGTCCGGGGCTAAGGAGAAAACTGACCTTTTTACACTCGTATTTCTTAGTCCGGTACTTTCCAAACCACATGAATATTCATGATTACGCTGTCTATTGTACACGTACACGCACTCATCGGCAGCACTTGATTACCTCGTTTCTGATTGGTCAGTGAGGGTCGGACTTCGTCTCCGTCGCTTAGCCGAGGATTATTTTTTCGTTCTGTTTACACTCACTTGCTTGGCACCGCAATTGCGGTGCTAACCCTGCTATTTTGCAGGGCCAGATAGTACCGGACTATCGGTGGGGCTAGCCCACTTTGGCAAAAACGAGTGTAAACAGAAAGTGGGCTAAGGATAGTCCCGTACCAACGGTGGGGCTAAGCCCCCCCCCCCCCCCCCCCCCTTAGCCCCACCGTTGGTACGGGACTAAGCAAAAATTTACAAGTGTAAAAAGCCCTTGAGTGGAATGGCTAGACTATGGTAGCTGATTCTGGATTATAAGTGCTGGGATTAACACCTAAAGCTTCAGTCCAGGATCAAATGCTTTTTCTTACGTTGTATCTCTCTTCCTGATGCTAGAACTTTGTAGGAGTCAACGCATGTTTAAACCAAACTGAAAAGAACATTGTGTCCTATTTGGGGACATCTTAGGACAGTATAAGACTCTTCCTAACGGTGGCGTCCCTAAGAGTCACCTCATTGTTCCAAAACTGACACAAAATAGGCATACGAATATGGAATATGAAATATGAGTAAACGAGAGCCGAACCAAATACCGATGACACCCAAACCAGAGAATTCGCAGTCGCCCACGAAGCTGCTGCCGGAGCCTGAGAAACGGTGAGTTGGCTCAGTCGGTAGCGCGTCTGCCTCACGATCGCGCGGCCCGGGTTCGAACCCGAGTCTGGACTGAGCAATGTTGTGTGTAAACATACCGTCCCCTCTAGCAAGAGGCGAAACACTCTGTCCCTCGGATAGGACATAAAATTGAGGTCCCGTGTATGAGAAAGTCACAGCTCATGCACGTAAAAGATCCCGCTTCATTCATTCGTCGCAAAGAGCAGGGTCGGTGTCTAACCCGGTGAAGTGGTCCCTCCCCACATCCAACTGGACCCCATGGAAGACCAGCTTAGTGTAGCTGAATATGGGCTATCCAGCCATCTTCACAGATGGAAATGAACAACAACAACAACAACAACAAACGCCATCAGTGGTCATAAGATGATATTACGGAAGGAGGGAAATATTGGTGGCCCAACAACACATTCTGACTACAAAACAAATCACCACCACCAATAATATCAGACTTGAGGTAACAAAAACTTTATACTTTCCTCGCCTCACACGGCATCATTCCAGTTTTGAGCCGTCATTTTCTCCGACGTGGTAGGAACAGACCACACCCATTTGGCACAAATGCATATTCATGACATATCACCCCCACAATAGAGAGTTTTTGCCATTTTTTCATGGTCAACACTTTCTAACAAGCTTGAAATGAATATGCACTACTGTATTTGCTTTACTTACTTATAGTATGCATGTGCATACTGATACTGGTATTTTCTAGTCGGATTTAGAATCCGGATTTAGAATCGTTAACTCCTCCCGAAGGATCACAGCCTTGATGCGGTCGGGTGGGCTTGCGTTTCTCAATAACCTCTAGAGCTATGCCGGCGGGAGACCATTCTCCTGGTAGGGCCACCCAAGCCGGACAGGTCAAAGGGTAGAGACCAGACATTTCGTGATCCCTGGCCCTCCAGGTTGGGGGTTGGGCTCAGGGTTAACAACCCTGTCCTGTAAAAAGAAATATGTTACGGTAACAGTAAGTAAGTAAGTAAGTAAGTAAGAATCGTACATGAACTACATGAAATTATAAGTTGTACACATTTCAACGAAGCGACTAGAACACATAAAGAATCGATATGATGCAGCACAATCAATCGACACTGGAATCGATTAAACTGTAATCGATTCATACTTTACATTGAACTTATGTCATTTGACGACTTCACCCATTCTATACCGATTCTACCTTGATCCATCTTAACGTCTCAATATTCACCATCGCACATCTAATCACATCGCCTTTAAATTAATATAAACAAACTTTTCCTGGCTGGCGCAGAAGGACACTCATTCTAACGACATTCACATTAATATGAATATACATGACGGCAGGGCTACAATACGTGAGCGACGGCACGTGTGCTCATTCGCTTACTGAATATGCATAAAATGCATAGAACAGCCCAGCACTGGCTACGTTACTACGCAACAACCTCATTACCTATGTCGGAATATGGGTACCTCATTAAATATGTTCGTACTTTGTCAACATCCTACTTCCACGCACAAATATCAGCATTACAGGTGGTTAACAGAGCGAAAAAGTCTCCGTGGTTTCCAAGGCATTGAGTATTAGTAATCTTTAATCTGAGACACTTATAGTGTATGTTCTGTTGCAAAACAATGTCAGAATACTACATTGAACATGAAAATATACAGTAAAACATACTGTAGCCTTATATCAAAATGTAAGGGTGTACAAAAAATACTTACACAGTGGTAATGCACTATATCAATAGAACTGCATAATTATACCTCATGCATCATGTTTGAAACTCACTCCTCTAAAAAGGCACATGTATGCACAGCTTGTACTTTCACAGATGTTCTGTTCATAATTGTTCATGAAAAATGTGAAACATACATTGGAACAACTGGTTTAATTGAGCATTTCCTTGCACACATGTAACTTTCCACAATCTGATTTTATGAGATATGATTTTCTTTGTATGCATGCAAATAATTGTCTATGCATATCATCCTTATACACTACACAAAATAATTCGTTAAACACATAAATGAGCCAATCTTTTCTAAGCAATAATCTTCCTAGCATTCACCTGGAATCACTAGCATGTAACACAGTGTCCAACACGGTAACTTTTTTTTTAACACCGTTCGTATGACATATTTGACTCAACGTACTGACGTTTGTATCAGTATGATAATGGGAACAAAAAAAAAAAAAGTTTTGTGACATTCCAACCATATCCTTCCTCTCTGATCAAGCAATATCTCTGACTTAGACATCACCTTGGAATTGTCTACCCTGGGAATCATTCCTGACTTGAAGTCTACTTCAGGTAAACTCTCTGCATCACTGGGTACATCGTCCTATACATGGACCACAGCACACTAGGAGAGTCATTCATGCTCGTACCACTTGCATTTTTTTTCTCTCTGAGCTTCGATTAAAACAGACTGATCGAAACTTGACTCTGAATGAACAATTACATCTACACTCTCACTTATCTCTGTGAAAAAATGTATAACTCAATGTGACTTCAGCTTCGTCTTCTCCTTTCTTATTCGCTTTCTCTCTCATTGATTGTGCCCTTGTCACTGTGCACGATGGAACAATGCCTGGGATTTCTTCCTCTTAGGTTTCTGTGACTGAATAACTAACAGGACGAAACAAATAACTGGTGTTGACATTCCCTTACCACCAGCCAAACCATTTCCCAACAAAAGAGAAATACCTCTCATTGGTAAATTGTCAACGTCACCAACTGTCTTTTTACATGACCATGTACACTCAGCAAAGAAAAAAAAGAGTTAATTTTAGTTAAATTTAGTAAATTCATTAGTTAAAAGGTACGTCTTACTCCCTATGTCATTTATAAGTTTTCATTGATGAAATATTAGGCTTATGTTCCACCTACAGTTTCCCCACTATGTTTTTGTTTTGAATATAAAAGGAAACAAGGGAACGGAAACTTATTTCTGCTGTTTCGTTCATGTCTCTTATTGCGTTAAGTTGGTCTTTTGTTATCATTTGCTATCTTGGAGGGCATTTGCAAATGAATTTCAATATGTCCAATTCTGTAATTTTTACTTTTCTGCCTTGGAGGACAAAAACGAATGTGTTCACTCATGCGTAAGATTTCCCTTTGTATAAACCTACCAGGTTGATAGCCAATTAAATAATCTTTGATATGGTATATGTGACCGTGCACCACAAAACGAACAAGAAGTCGCACACACTGATTTTGTGTGAGGACTGAAAATAGGTGAAATAGGTCAAACGAGCCAATGTTGACTTTTCCATATTTTCTGAAAGAGCAATTCTTCTCCTACATTATGCTAAAATTTGGGATCATAAAGCGGACAGGAAAGTGTGCTTTTTAGCCGTTTTTCTAGGACATTATTTGGCAGAGTAGTGTGATTAATTGTGTCTTTACAGTCCCGTTTTCATTTCTTAATAAACCTTGTACACACTCTTCACTTTCAAGTCCTATAACTTTTGAAAGGATGGCGCTACTGCTTTGAAAGTTGGCATGAATTAAGGACAGAATGTGCTAATAAGGCATAATAAATTTCAATTCAATCTGATAATCTCTTCATTGTTGTTATTCCGGTGGTTTACATCCTGTTTTTTGTCCCATTCATTGCACAGCCAGCTCGGCTTGGTAAAGATTAAGCGCTTGAATAGACACTGTACTTCAGAGCCTCTTTTCTCAGTTCACACTTTTCCTGAGTGTGTGCCTTCTTTCTAATATTTAGATAGGTTAGGAGAGTCCATTTGATTTGAGTTATACATCATTTTAAAGCTAATAGTTTGCTCTTTCAGAATAAGCTCTTAACTAAAATTCATGTCTGGCGACTTTTTGTTTGTTTTGTGATGCAGGGTTACATATGACATCTTTATTTTTATCAAAATCTTCTATGAAAAATATTAACTGGAAAAGGTATTTACTTTTTTTTTTTGCTGAGTGTATTTACATTTCCATGTGAATCGTAGGTTTTATTATTACGATTGCAATAACACACGTGTGAGACGTAAAACAACAGAACACAGGACCTATTGTCTATGGCATTGTTTCCACCTAGATGACTTTATAATTAACCGCCGTTTTATGATAAGAGGTGAACATTGACTGCTCCATTCTTCAGGGAGCGTCAATCTGCCAGACAGTCTATACTCTATACCATCTTTCCTCCAAGGAAATAAGTAAGGAAAAATCCAATAGACAGGGGTTTCACCCATCAATCTTTTCAGTGTCTTCAACCTCAGTCGCTCTTTTCAGGTCTATGTAACTATAAAATTAATGCTCTTTTCCAAGGCCAACATGATATCAGTGAGAATTGTCACAATGGCTGTAATGTATTAATTCAGCCGACTCAATATTATGAGAATGACCCTTGTTAACATGAAAAACACACACACATACACAAACACAAACACACAAATAAACTAAAGGAAATGAATTTGACAAAAAAAACCCGACAAGCACAAAATAACAAAATTCCTTAGTGCAGGCGTCATCCTGTCCGGCGAGTTTGAGCAAAGGAAGACTCACAATGGTCAAATTGGATTCTGATAGTATAAACCTTGGGTCATTGTCATTCGTGGGGGAGTCTTCAGCTACTTATGACCGCCGATGGAGTATCTCAGGCTTCGACAAAAAAAAAATCGTGAGCAAAATGCTTGGCAAGCCCCCCCCCCCCCCCCCCCCCAAAAAAAAAAGATAAATAAATAAATTTCAATAAAAAATAAAATGTTGAAGTTTTGCGAAGCTTCATCTTTGATAAAGATTCACATCACCGCCTTCGATATGGTTCGGGTGTCTTCGTGCAACCTTCTGTAGGTGTCATGTTCGCTCCGGCAATTCAATGGTTTTTAATCAAGTGCGATGCCAACTTCTGTAGATACAAGCATTCAATACAGACCACCCCAAAACAATGTCATGATGCCGACTCAAATTGCAGAAGGTAATGTCATGAGCGTTTAGTTTATTTGTCACTCACCGTCTGTTATAATATTCCAAACAAAAATTTTCATGAGCAATTTCTCTCTTTTACCTTGTGTCTCTACGTGAAATATTGTCAGTGTTTCTCTTATGCGTAAAGATATGATAAAAATACCATCTTATTATAATCATCATCATTATTATCATTATCATTCAAAGATTCAAAGATTCAATTATCAGTGTCATCTCACATCCGACATAATTTTTGTTTCTTTGTAGTGTAAATATACAACAGAATGTTTCTCCTGGTTGACAGCTTGAACGCAGTGCCTTTTGGTATTCATAATTTATGAAGGAGAACGAGCTCTATTACATACTTCTTTTCTGGAAATTTACGATAGTCTTGTTACAAATTAACACAAAACCTCGCCCTAAGTCCTCTTTCTTTGTTAATAATGTAACCAATCAGATTGTCTTCATTACATACGTAACTTACTGTGTCATTTTATACTTGCAGTCTCAGTTTTTATGTGATTAATGCTACACAGAATTTCAGTTTCCATTTTCATGCTTTACAGTCGTACTTCACTCGATTGCAATATATCAGTACTGTTCTCGCACCATATTGAAGTTGTATTTAACACGAAAGACCAAAGCTGAGCAAAAATAGTATAGTATAGTATCAATCGGTAATGTGTCGTGATTTTCTTGTTTGCACTATTTGCTATACGTTTTCACTCACTGAAAGATACCATAGATGTTTTGGTTATTTAGGCAAAAACGTGTGTCTCATCAGAAACAATCCAGCATGGTTGTCTGTGGGAGCGAAAGCTCATGGGTTTTTCCAGCTTTTCATAGGAATCCGCCCGAAACGACGGATATGTGTCAGTTCAGATAAGAAATAAAATTTAAAGTTCCTGTCAAAAAATTAAGTTTACCAAGAGTATAAAAGAACGTGAAAATGGTGGCTTTTTGTTTGACGTCGATATGTAAACCTAAGGTTGTAGCTACAGTGTAATTGTACTATTGCAGTCACATGCAAGTAAAACATAAAGTGCTATATGAAGTGTTGGTATTTTAAACAGGCAAGATCAGAGAGTTGCTTTAGTTCATTATGTTTATTGCATGCAAGGCAGACAATAATGCCAACGAGTGTGAGTAGTATATAGGTGTGCTAATATGACGTAGACCTACTCAAGTACAAACAAAAGGTGAATTGAGTATCTGAATATAGGAACATTTACATTAACATTTACATTAATTGTGGAGAGGCCATTTTGTGTGATGGACTTGGGTCGTTCTTTGATTCATATACATGATATTCTGCTATAGAGATGAGAGAAGGATGAGAGTGGGCGCTATAATATGAATGTAAGAATGACCCAAGTCCTTCATTCTTACATTAATATAAGATTTATCTCATTCATTTCAGGCACTTCCGGGGGTAATTAGGATTTGTCATTTATACACAAGATGAGTCCATGCATAAGCTACAATTTCCCATGTCAAACTGAATTTGGCCAGAAATTGGACTTGGGTCGTTCTTATATTCAGGTGTTCAATTGGTTATTTCTGTACTTCGTAGTCAGTTTAATGAGTCAGTGGATGCATTCATAAAGTGTAAAAGCAAAATCCATAATAGAACTTAGACATGCATTTAAGAGGTGGTATTTGTGGTTACAAAGTATTTTGTGTGTAAGCAAATATCTTGCGCATTAAGCAGGAATCATAAGGTGATTTTTCAGGTTTATAAGAGTAGCCTGTACGATATCACTTGTGGTATAATTATGTAGCATATATTAAGCATGCAGTGTGCTAACGTAGTCTAATTAGTCGAGGTGGAGATGTGTATTGCGGTATCGATTACACGTGTTATTTTCATCTTTTGAATGGTTAGTATCAATTGTATTCACTTTTTGTGTAAAATGTGTGTTGATAGGCTCTGGAATTAATGTAATGTATATTTAGGATATTTTGGGGATAACTTCCTGTTCATTACCCTTGCTTGATGTTTACATCACGGAGTCATTCAATCACCCTTGTAACAACCCTTCTTTGTCCCTGGTTTAATTACCCAAAGATTATATACACACACCTTGTGAACCACCAGACTCTTTGTCTGCCCCTTATCTTATAATACTTCCTCCTCCACAAAGGAATCCCCCTCTTTTAATTGGTCAAACATCACCCCTTAGGACAACCCCTTTGGTCACTCTTTTCAGTTATCCCTTTTTGATTGGTTGTCTTACCAAAATTCTCACCCATCACCCATTGAACATTTCCAAGTTTGGTGTTCTTTCCAAGGCCCCAAGAGAGATCATGATTTCGACATCAGAGAGTCAACCTCTACTTGATATTGCTCTCTCTCCTGCACCTTGATACTTCTATATTTTACTCTGATGTACATACTCGTCATTTAACTTGTCATTGAACTTCATCATGATATTTCTGAACGATTGTGAATAAACACTTTGCATCGATGAAATGTACCAAAACTGTACCTGAGCTCCTTCATTTCTGCTTCATAATAACATTCCAAATGTAACACCACCCGTTACATTACATTAAGAAACATTTTTAACCCATCAGTCTTCATCGGAATAACAAAGAAATTACTGAGAAATTTGCAATGAGTAATGAATATCTTATCAATATTGGTAATACGTGGCATGATAATTTGATATAGAGTTGTTTGTTGTTGTTTTTTTTTGCTATGCACACATAAAGAGATTTTTACTCTAGATAAGGCATTAGATACTGTTAATCATGATATTTTGTTAAGTAAGCTTTATTTTGTATGGAATTCGTTGAATAACATAATTGTTTTGTAGTAATTTAAGTAATCTTAAGCAGTTTATTTTCTGAAGGTGTAGAATCAGAATTGATGTCGGTATCATGAGATGTGTATAGACCCAGGGATCCATTTAGGCCCAATCTTTTTCTTCTTTCACGTTGATGACACAGTAAACGTTTCTAATGAATTACAAATGATATTATTTTGCTGAGGACACGAGCGTGTTTATGACCTATAATGACCCTTATGTACTCCACAGTACATAACCTCAATAAGGAATTTCGTAGACTTGTTGATTGGCTTGTTTGTAATAAACTTGTGATTGATGTATGAGGAAAACAAATTTCATGACTTTACCAGTAAGCAGATTAAATTATGTGACATAAAAATTAACTTACAGATAGTGTAATACATTAGGTCAATTTCATGAAATTTCTTCCGTTACAACTGATGACAAGTTGAATTGGAATGAGCACACTCGTGGTATCTGCAACAAATTAAAAAACAAACTTTTGGAGTTTTTTTAAAAGACCGAAATTTTAAAAATATTTTGATTACACTGTAAAATACAAGTGCTTTTATAGTTCTCCTGGTTTCGAATCATTGTTCTGTAATATGGACCAATATGTTAAATGTGAATAGAGTCTTATCGCTTCAGAAGAAACTTATTCGTGCAATTCATTACAGTGATACTTATTCCCATACTTCTCCAATATTCTACCACTTACAACTTTCAAGGTTTCATAGTATCTATATTTATTAGCGTGCAATATTTACGTATTTATGTTTCAACAATATGTCATGAATAAGCATTTATGTAAAGTAAGTAGAACCTGTTCAGCCCACATGGGGCAAAGGAATATACGACACTTGGGACTAAGGGATGGGAGGCATAAAGTGTTGTTCACTCTAAGAAAGTATGGTATTGTGCTGATCTGTTTGGTGTCAGCTATGATACGTGTGACATGTTGAGATGCCATCATAATGTATTTTCCTCTCCTCCATAACAAATATGACTCCTGAAACTTTACCAGGTTATTTCAAAATATAAATCAATCGTATATTGAATGTTAAGATAAAAATGTTAAGATTTACGTTGTTCCTTTTGTCAGAACCATAAATTTTATCAATGTTTTCTCCTATTTCTCATGAATGATGTCGTAATTCTCAGGCTTTGATATGTGCCTTTAATTGTTTGTAATGCTATCTGTTCCCATTTCTCTTTACGGTTTCGAGAAGAATTACGAACATCGCACAAGTCTTGAGTAGGTCTTCCAGATGTGACGAAGAGTTTCATAAAATCTTCAGGACAAATCACGAGGAAATCCTGACCCGGGATGTCGGAAACATTCGCTAGTTGGAATCCCCGCCTCGGTTTGGCGATCTTTTGGGAGACAAATGTTGGACTATCTTTACTCAACTTCGGGACTGTGTAATCGAAATTAAACAAACTAATCCAAAAATTAAATAGTTTTCGTCGAATTATCCGAAAGTAAAATAGAGTTTGCTTACCCAAAATTTAAGTACGGTTCGTAATCAAGTGAAAAACCATAAATGAGCGCCATGAATGTTGACCTAAGCTGTGAATCGAAACCAAAACAAAATTATCATGATGTCAACTCATGATAACCATGCATATGATATATCATGGGTGTTAGATATTTGTCATTCGTCATCTAATTAAGTAAAAACGAAAGATGATATGAACACCTTTTTCTCGTTTACCTTGTCCCTCAATGTAATTCGTGTTTAACTACAATAATTATACGAATAATTATGAATGCCGTCTTACATCTTTAAAAAAATCGTGGTAAGCATACAAAAAAAAAGTTTCCCCGGCTTGCCGGCTAAAACACGGTTCCTTATGACGTTTATCAGGGTAACGAGCTTCATTATTTACTTTTCAGGAAATTTATGAGAGAGTCCTATTACAAATTACCATAAAACCGAGTTCCTCATTCCTTGTTGTTGATATGTAACCAATGGGGTTGTCTTCGTTGATGTTTAACTTTCTACTCGTCATTTTTCACCTCCGATCTTGCTTTTTATGAAGGTGAGTCATGCAACATGCACAGAATTCTAGTTTCAAATTCTAGGAGTCACAGTATTACTACTCTCTTTTCATTGTATTGATATCTAATAATGATAGTCCCACAATATCCTGAAGTTGTCTTCCAAAAGAAGAGTAAAACTTAACAAACAACATTAGATGTTCAAGAGACGTCTGATTTAAGAAGAAGAAGGGTTATAGGATAAAAGGTTCCATAAATGTTCGTGAAAAATCAATACTACCACCACCCACGTAGACAAATTAGTTGAGGTGGTGTGATGCGACACGGATTGTCGCCCCTACACGGATTGTCGCCCCCGTCACGGATTGTCGTCTGGCGACAATCCGTGACGCTTGTGCAGTTCCCAATTTTTGACCTCGATGGCGACAATCCATGGTGGCAAAAAAAAAAATTGTTGCGACACGGATTGTCGCCCCTTCAAGGATTGTCGCCCCGGGCTCGGGGTGGTTGCTCCGGTGTTAAGCTTTGGTGGGATGGGTATGACTGGTAAGTTATGCGTGTGTGTGTGTGTGTGTGTGTGTGTGTGTGTGTGTATGTATGTGTGTGTGTATATATGTATGTGTGTGTGTATGTGTGTGTGTACATATATTTTTAAGACCAAGAATGACAACACTTCTAACAAAACTTAGGGAATTTCAGTATAAATTATTACATGGAGTTGTTTATACAAAAGAAAATCTTTTTGAGTTTGGTTTTGTTGCAAATAACCGGTGTTCTTTTTGTGAGCAATCGGTAGAAACATATAAACATTTATTTTGGGAGTGTGTGTATGTTAGGAATTTGTGGCAGAAAATGATAGATAGGTTTGAGATGGTAGATATTCGAAATATAGAATGGAGTGATGTTCATTTTGGTGTTATGGGAAGGGATCCAAAAATAAAACTACATAATACAATAATTTTCATTTTGAAATATATCATTTTTAGATCTAGGTCGGAGGGAAAAATTCCTACTTTTGAGGAAATTTGTAAAAGAATAATGAGTTTTCGGGATGAAGAAAAAGAAATTGCTTTAAAAATAAATAAGTTGGGATTACATTTGCTGAAATGGGAACATGTTTCTGGAACAAGAGCTTAAAGATAATAAAAAGTTTTGGTACCTCAAAAGCTTCCCTGAATTTCCTTGTCTTGGTTTGTGTTTCAGGTTAAAGTACGTTGTCTGTGAAAATTACTCGCCCCAAAGTGCTCTCATGTCTTAGTAATCATGCAATAATGGTTTCGTACCAGAGCCAACGCTGTACAGCGTCGATAAATATTGTACGAAACCACTGACTGCGACCAGCAGCGTGCAGCCCATTGTACGCATAGCTAACTGCGACCAGCAGCCCCATACGCATAGCGTAATGGGGCTTCGCATTGTAGCATTCAGGATCATGACAGAATTAGTATCGCGGGTAAATGTCAACTTAAAATCCAAAAATTTCTTCGAGTTGAAGACTTACCAATTAAGTTGAAGTATTGAAAACAGGCTTCGAATAACGTTTGGTTCTGCCAATAGCCCCTTTCTGTTCGAATTGATGACTGAATGTAACACGGTCGAGAGGACCTTGGGAGAGCTACTACTTTGTGTGTGTGGGTGTGTGTGTGTGTGTGTGGTGTGGGTGTATGTGTTTGGTGAATATGTGTGTTGGTGTTTGGTGTGTATGTGTGTGGTGGTTGTTGGTGTATGTGTTTGGTGGTTGTTGGTGTGGGTGTGGGGTAGGTTTTAGTGAATCGGGGTTGGTGGGGATGGGGATTTGATTTTCAATGAAATGATTTCATTCTAGTTTTGTATAACGTATTTTCGTTGCTTTTTTATGTATATACCCTTGTAAGTGTGAATAACATGATTCAGTGCAGTCAAAGGGGGTTTTTTTTTGTACATGTCAATACTTTCTCGTGAAGAAATGGTCAGTAGGATTGACTTATTATCGAGTTGTTATGTTGAAGAAGCCGTGGTCACAACTCGCCGTACGTGCAAGTGCGTGCTGTCTACTTACAAAAACGTGGGCAAAATTTAGGGATCCGTACGTAGTAAGTACCGCCTCCGCACGAATTTTCGAGCACGCAGACACGCCGTAGCACTTTTAGGACACGAGGAACTTTCGCTGCGTTCGGGCTACGGATTCACCCTAAGTGCGGGCAACGTACGTGCACCCTACAGCGAACGTGCGTACAACGCACTGACTCCGTGCGTTTTTTTAATTTTCCCACCGTCACTTGCTCGGTCTGACGGCACACGTAGCACGTACGTGTTGAGCACGTAATAAGTGCGCAGCCCGTGCTTATTCGACACTTCCCTGAGTTCAACTGTTCAATAGAGCACGCAGACCGTACCGAACTTGCCGAATAAGCACCTGCTCCGCCTGAAAACGCAAGTTGTGCGCAGTGATCTCTGCAAGGTACACGAATCGAGCCGACGGACGAGTATCATCATTTTCGTCTCCAAGATGTCATGATGATGGCAATTATATATTCATACTGTTCTATATATATATATATATATATATATATATATATATATATATATATATTTATATATATATATATATATATATATATATATATATATGTATGTATCTACACACACTAAGTATACACTTGTTCCATATTTTGTGGCACATAAGACAAAGTAAAAAACTTCTTGAAGAAACAAAACATATGGAAATTTTGAGCTCTGAATGGTCAATGCATGAAGTGACAAGATTTTTGGAGTTTTGAACAAAAAATGTTGCATTTAAGATCTGCACAAGCGTGGTTAAAAGGCATTGATCATCATTGTATATGCAGAACAGTGATAAAGTCAGTACCATTCTCTGAAATTGAGAATGTGTATATTTTGAAATTAAGCAAGGAAGAATTTTCTATGAGAGTATTACCTTATATAGGGCCTTAATTGCAAACGTGACACCTTTAGTCACAGATGAAACTGCAAACCCATAGGCCTACATTCATTGTTCTATTAATATGCTGATAAATCTAGCTAAAAAATGCCTCCATGTCTGAAATGCCACCACCTCTGAAACTGGGTATAAAGATGGCAGACTTCATAACAGAAAATCATACGCATCTCACCTCAAGTGCCAATGTGCAAGAATGTTTTAATCCAAATAATGTTATACAATGTCATTGTATAGCTGATATTGACATTAGCCTATTAGCCTACATCAGGGGCCCGTTGCATAAAACTTACCGTTGAATTTCAATGGTAACTACCGTCAAAATTAGGCATCACAGCCAATCAGCATCAAGGATTCTAAAATTTACCGCTAATTTGAAGACATATCGCTAGAAAGGAGCGGTAAGTCCAGCGGTAAGGGTTTTATGCAACAGGGGCCTGTATACAATGCCATTTTATACGTGATGTAACCTATGTCCTATACCTGATATAGCCTATTAATCCTTTCTCTGTCAATGAGTCAAATATGCACACATTTCACATAATACATTTAGTTTATTTATTTCAATCTCATTTCTTTCAACAGAATATATAACAACCTATAGACGTGAAATGAATAATCAACACACAGAAGGTTAAACTACCATATACATCCATGGAGAAGAAGTATGATTATACATCTGAAGAACCTTGGAAGGTGGTCCTATAATTAGGCCTACCCCTAGCATCTGACGGGGAGAAAAAAAAAATCATCGCACTTGCACGCACTTACAACATGCGACAGAGTTGGGGTACCTTACGGGAGCAGCACGTGTAATTACAGCCTCCGCAAGAGAACGTAGCAATCGCACGCAGATTGTAAGTTGTAAGCACGTACAACTCACTTACCACGTGCACAACGTACGATGCACGTAACCCCTCATGGCCAGGCGTGGCGTGCGGGCCACGTACTTACACCCTGCGCAACCGTGCGAGTGTCGTGCGTTGACGTACTTCCTCCCTGCGCTAGTCACTTCCTCCCCACGTTTTTAGAAAAAAACGTGAACGCCGTGGCCTCCGCCAAGAACGTACGGACGAAAAGCACGCACGGCGAGTTGTGACCAGGGCTTTAGAGATGATCGGCAGTATAAGTTGACAAATGGACTTGTATTTTTGAATAGCATTTGTACTGTTTTATGTTCATGTTACACCCAAAATGGGTTGATTTATGAATGATTTGAATGAAATCAATACAATATCATTGAAAAACAAAAAAAAATTGTGTACTTGTGAGCTGCATGGTATGTACTGTGTATGATTTGTAGGTGCGTACAATAAGTGACTTGTGTATGAGTTTCCGTATTGTTGTGTGTGTGTGTGTGTGTGTGTGTGTGTGTTTGGAGTATAATAATACAATATGTAGAAACTGTGCATGTGTTACAAAACATACGGGAAAAATATGCGGGCGATACGGAGAGCTATACGACCAAATGCGAATAATTGCGTCCACTTGCGGATATTCTTGCGAATTAGCACGTAATTTTGTTCTTTCAACTTGCATAAACTTCCGAATAGTTCGGAACACTTGCGGAGAGTTGCGACTATTTACGGAGAGTTGCGGATATTTTCGGATAGTTACAGATTGTTATAAATAACTATGTACAATATGACGATCCCTGCCAAGTCAGTGTATTATGACATCAAATTTATCACACATCGGATTGTCTTACATTGTACACTGGGGAAATCTGAAATTGAATTTACGTACAAGTTGTGAAAAGTTTTCGTATTTCTTTGATTTGCTTTACAGTAATGAAAGATATATGAAATTTTGAACTTGAAGTTTGAATTTTATTTGTGCAGCTCAAATATGGATAAACATCATAAATGTAAAGACTACATAACATAATTATACCACAAATAGACTACAATCTAGATCGATAAGTTAACAGTGTAGGAAAATCTTACTTACACTCATGAAATAGACAAACTGTGGTTACGCTGTCATTGTGCAGCGATATTCATGACTTTCTGGGTTATGTTAAGGAGATTGTTATAATAAAGCAATGCCTATTACATTTCCAGGAAAAAAAAACACATTAGGACATTCGGACACCCCTCCCACACCAAAATACAATATTTAAAAAAATGTAATATCCATGGAGCGTATTTAATAGTGGGTAAGACTATAGGGAAATACTAAATTCGTTCTCATTTTATATAGTTTATCGCTGTTCCACACCTTCCCGGCGAGAAAAGTGAAAAAAATGCTGTCACCTCATCCCCAACCCCAAAATTGCCTTCCGAGTTTCGAAAAATATACATTCAAATAGTACAAGGAAAAAATGTTCAGCACCAATGGTCAAGCGATGTCATGCGTATATGGGTGCCGCCTAAAATGACCATTTGTGGAAGAAATTTCGTAACTTGACTTTGCGGTTCTGCCTCTCCACCGCTCCGAGTGTGTTGTAGCATTCCTTCAGGTAAATGCGCTGCAGCTTGGCAACACGAGTTGTGTGGCTTTCCACGCGTCTCTGTGTTCCCATGCGAGTGGAAAACAGAACACGTCGAAGGACGTAATCGTCCAGACCATCCCCTGTACAATTCCCTGTACCTAGAGGTTCGTTGATCCAAAAATGAAATTCGGAATAACGAACCTTCGAATAAAGAACCTCGGACTATTAAAGAGCCTTCAGAATAACGAACTTTTGCAATAACGAAATGTAACCCCCTCCCCCCACACACACACACACACACACACCCGAACCGATACCACATTCCTTCCTGATGAAACGACTTCCCAATGTTGATAAATAAGACATAATGGACCGTATGCAGAAAAGCAGCATCCGCCCGCACGCAAGCACCACTCCGAATTCATAAACAAATCCGCCAAACAAACTCATCAAAGTCAAAGCTGCTGATAAAATCAATTAACGTTTATGCCAGCAACAGCTTACTAGGTATCCCTACCCACTGGCAGCTAAAAAACACATACGCAAAAAGCTGACATAATAAACACATTCTTCCATCATACACACACACACACACACACACGCACGCACAAACGGACACTAAATTATCATGTGCGCGCGCACATACACACTTCCTTGAAACCTCACCATGACTTTTTACATGGCATGTTTGTATGGATGTAGCCATGTGAGTTATGTGTTAGCATTTCAATGACTATGTCCAGAACGATATTACCCAGCAAAATGTGCTTCGAGGGCGGGCGACAATCCGTGCCGCCAGCCCTTGATCCTGACTGTCAAAGATGTTCCGATGTGCTATACCTATCAGAATTTCAATAATGCAGCACAAGAACTGATCACCAGTTGCTCGTAAGTGGTTCGTAACTTTACGAACAGCTTTATGAAACAGGGCTCTGGAGTTGGGGGGGGGGGGGGGGAGAAGGGGAGGGTGATCGATTTATTATGACATTTATGGAACCAAAGAATTAATGGTAAGGCAATGAGTTAAACATTAACAAACCTCAGTTTAGACGGGCACCATAAAAAAAAAAAAAACTCTCGCCTTCGGGACAGTCATATTTTGATGCAGTGGGCCATACACTTAGTGTTTGGCAAAACCCCATTTCTACTCCCTTCCTCTTTATGAAGGTTATAACGAACTGTGTAATCCGTCTTTAATGATCAAGAATAAAATCTGTAGAATATCTGCTGATGATAAACTCCATGACTTGAAAGTCCGGATTTCGTCTTCAACTAGTTCTTGCAACAAAAGCCGTGCTATCTTTGCTATTTCAAAGTCAATCTGTTGATATCAAAATATATAATGGCTACCTCTGTGAGAATTGTACTGTCTCCTGTTAAGATTCTCTTTCTACTCCTGTTGGCTGCAGTGGTGTTATTTTGCCTTCAAGCGGTCGGAGTACAAGTGTACAACGCCTGCCTGGAAACGGATGGTGATATATCTTTCCACTTGTCCCTTAATAGTTCAGCGTTCGATTATGAAATGTATTCTGGGTATCTTTCTTGTTTATTCTATCAAAACGGAGCAGTGGTGGATGAACAATGCCTGAAACCAGGACAGAGGGATCGGTTTAAAGTGATAGCAAGCAGCACCAAGAATAACCTGACGGTGATCCTTAGTGTCAAAGCAGTGAGGAAGGAAGACGAAGGTCTCTATATACTGATTGTTGCAGAAGGCACTCATAATGACAGACATCTTCATGTCATAGATGTTTATATGTATGTAAATATTCCTCCTGCACCAGTAGAGTGTGATGTTGTGTCATCTCAGTATTCTCAAGACTGGAAAGAGGTACACTGCACGGCTTTTCTGGGAACGGATTCGTATCCACAAGGGTCTATCGACTGCTTCCAAAATGACAAAAGGGCGTCATATTTCATCCAATCTGAACATAGAGTGGATCACATTCAAGCTGCTTACTGGATGGACGTCGATTATTCCATCAATTGTTGTTCTTCTGCTCCACAATGTGAAAAACTCCCTGAGCTGTGTCGTGACTTCACATATCCTACTGAGCTCCCGGTGAAATTTTTCGATGAGAAAGACAATGAGACAAGCCTCAACGATTCTACGACAGCATAATATTCCATCCTAACTTCAAATTACACGCAGAGCTCTGGTGAAGCTGATCGAAGTTTTGTACAGCTAATGCTTGCCTCAAATTTGGCATATTTTTGTGTGAAATGTTTCCTTCCGTAATCTTAATTGTCAGGACGAAATACTGTTTAAATTGTCATAAAATATTATTTTTTGAGAAAAGTTGTCTGAAAGAAAATCAACGTTTTTTTCCCCATAATGGCAATCATGAAATGAGTGTTATGATATCATGATGTCAACTTATAATGCATATAGATAATATTATGTCATAAGTGTTTGATATTTGTCATTCATCTTCAGTTATATTCCAAACAACAGAAGATGTGAACATTTTCTTTCTTTTGGTTTTAGTTTGGTATGGTTTATTTCTGCATTCAATCAAATACGAATTGATTAAAACTTTGAAAGACACAATTAAGGAAGCATGTACAATGATACAGATGATAAAAAATAAAAAAGATAACTGTAAGCAATAGTAACTAACTATTATGCACTAAGCTTAAACAAAACGCGTAAACAAAGAAGTAAAGTAAAACAATGAAAATAGAAATAAATCTATGTAGCGGTATTGTCTGGAAATGGATGGGTTCTCATAGAAAGAATATTCGACAACCTTGTCTCTCGGTCAAAGTATTGTCAGTGTTCCTCTTATACGTAAAAGTATGATAATACATACCATCATACACCAAATAGCGTCTTTCGTTGTAAGCACAAAAAAGAATGTTTCCTCATCTTCACTGCTTGAACGTAGTGTCAAATGGCATTCATAAGGAAAATGATCTTCAATGTGTACTTTTCAAGAGATTTATGAGAGAAGCCTGCTACAAATTAACAGAAAGCCTGTCCAATTTCCTCGTTCTTTTAATGTTTAACTAACTGCCCGTCACTTTGTACCTATAGATTCAAATGGTTTATGTAGGTGTTTAATGCTACAGGGAATTTAGTTTCTATTTCTATACGTCATAATCGTACTTCTCCCTCTCTCATTGTAATATTTGTTAGAATAGTTCCACACCATATTGACTTTGTATTCAAGGATAAGAGTAAAGATACAAAATTAAAAAAAAATGGAATATCCCCAGTTTCTCATATTATTCATAACAACAGTGCTTCATCGACAGATCAAAAGGCGATTTAATCTCGGTGATGATGGAAGAGACTCACAGATCTCATACATGTGTATTGCAGAAGAGATTAGGCGTGTGTGTGTGTGTATTTTTTAAATCATTTTGAGTGGTAAGTATCAATGTATTTGCTTTATTATGTTCAATGACATCAAACTTATTCCGCGGTGTAGGTCTCTCCCTGCCCTCCCCACACACATACACACACACACACGCACATACACATGCACACACACACACACACACACACACACACACACATATATATATACACATTATTTCAAATGGATAGCACCCAATTTAAATGTTTTCTAACTTCTCTAATCTTGTGTGTGGAGGATGGGGGAATGGACGGAAGGAAAAGACTCACATGATAGAACCGATAAAAGTTTTATGAGATTAGACAGTGTCTGAATAACTTGCTCTATTTTGTTTTCCCCTATACATTATAGATAACGAGCACGTTAAATAAACTCTAATGTACTGTAAAGACCAAGTTTTTCATGCAATACTACACTCTCATTATTTCTCAATTAAAACAGCAAGAACAGTAAGAGCTGTTAGAAATGAAAGAGAAGTCCAATGGCAAAACATGATACAACATTAGAGTCAAATGCCATGAAGTAAAATACCTTGAGAAGAATGAATAATGAATTGCAGCATTAAAAAGAGTTCATAAGATGGTAATTAACGGTGATGAAGCATACATGGGTATATCACATTTGCAATCTTTATTGATCAGTATATTATAAAACATGAAATGTATATTTGAAATCTATACAGTTGAAATACAATTTTCCTGTTCGTCCGAAAGGAGAGAAAGACATTTCAGATATTAGAAACATACTATGACAGTATGCCATAGAAAGACATAAATCTTATTCCTGTGTTTCTCTATTGACCTGTTCAAAGAGTCGTTGGTCTCGACCTCCCACGATTTCATATTACAAGCACGGCAGTGTGTCAAATTTGGTGGTGCAACTATGATACATTGTATATCAATATGTATATTTTTTTAGGTGATCATGAAGACACCATTTTTGGTTGTTTTGGTAATGGGCATTTAACTTGTAGATTTTAAAGAATATCATTATGATGTCGCCAAAAGTACCCTCTGTTACCTCTGTGCAGGAATATCAAGTTTATAACAAAGAGAAAATGATAGCAATACGTGTTCAGTATATCGCTGTTTTTCAAAGGACCATCGAATATACGGACGGATCCCAGTTGAATCTAGATTGTCATGCCTATGATTTGAAGGAAGCGATAAGAATAAGATACTTGCGGTTGCAGCTGGACAGCATTCTTAGTTTCTTTAATTTCACTGTAGTATATCAACTACATTTATTTCTACCTCCTTCCTCAAATCGGATACCAGATATATGACTTCAGCACCTTCAATTTGCTGCTATAATTCTCATTGAACTTGTGCACATCATCTTGTTCTAAGAAGGTTTCTACCTATAGTGTAAATATTTTTGATATTTGTAAATGTTATGCTATGCTTGCCTAAGCTACGCGCGTTCACATATTTATTTTGTTATCTATACATCACTTAGAAATGTCCATAAGTCTTTCAAAGTTAGATTTTTGAATTTGTATACTTTCACTATTACATGTATATCATTATTATGGTTACCATTACGGGACGTCCCCGTTAACTCAGAATTAGGCCTATGTATATGTATATATATATATATATATATATATATATATATATACATGTATATATATTCCACTTAAAAACTATCTATAGAGTTACTTGTGTTTATACATTTTGTGAATAAATCAAATCAAATCAAACCAAGGCAATAGTAACTTTCCATGCGGGATTCAGCTTTACTTATCATTTCTTGTTGAACTTGTCCAATTTTTACATCCTAAAGGGGACCTCCGGATAATTGTAGACTTCTACAGTTGAACGAATATAAATTGGTTAAACTGAGTATAGAGTTTCAGAATTCACAGCGATTGGGATGAGGAATGAGAATGTTTTCAAAATGTATAACAAATTACAATGAACAAGGATGATGACATGACAGCCTCAATATAAGAATGCATGAGTTGGAGCTCATGGAAGCTGAACGAGTGTACGAAGCGAAGACCAAGCTGAACGGCTCAGACATCTTCGTTCAGGAGGACCTGCCTCCCTTCAGAAGAGATCTGATGAACAGAGCGAGGAAAATGCCCAATGTGAAACTCGTCCGAACCAACGATGGGAGAATCACGGTATGGAGATCGACACCTGATGGCAAGGAGAAACGAGTTCTAGTCAGGACCGTGGACGACCTCGCACTTCTCGAGTAAGTCGCGTGACGATATTGTGCTGTCTCCGTGTTTTATTCCCGAAATGAAATTGAAATATCCATGTATCTGTTATGGAAAAGGTGTGCGAAACAATCAAAATGCTATCCTGTGTATTTTATGCCGGATTAAGTATTTTATAGGTCAAAAAACCGCACTTATGTTTTATAAATGTATTATCCAATCTAAATTTGATTATTGTAGTATTGTGTGGGGAAATGTGGGAAAGGGTTTTGAACGAAAGCTACAGGTTGTACAAAACAGGGCAGTGCGAACAGTTATGGGAGTAGATTGGGCAGTTTCTTCTGATACGGTTTATGATATGCTTAAATTAGATAGATTACAAGATCAAAAGATTAAACGTGTTTTTTATTTTATGTATAAAGTAGTTCATGATTTAATGCCTCGATGTTTGCGACGTCATTTTGTTTTTAAGAGTTATAATTACAGTCTAAGACAAACGATAAAGAATTTTATATTACCACCGATTCGCACGGAGTTGAAACGAAGGAGTATTTCTTATTATGGGACAAAACTGTGGAATAATTTGAGAGATGATTATTAAGGTAGCAAATTGGGGTGAGTTTAAAAGGCGAGTAAATGAGGATGAAAGCATTTTAGCTAGAGCAAAGGAATTTTTAATGTTCAGATAATATTTGTGATTTTATGTTTTATTTTATTAAAGAGTTTGTTTTGAATATATATGCAGGGGCGGGTGGGTTGCAGTTGTGTGTGTGTTTGTGTGTGTGTGTGTGTACGCGTAGGTTAGGGTAGTTAGAGGGGATGTGCAGTGTTCGTTTTACAGCAATCTGTTATCAATAGTTTTAAGTGTGTTTTTCGTGTGTGTTAGATATTATTTCGTTAATTTTGTGTTTTATCTTATTCTATTGTTTTATTAATCAAGTAATTATTTGATTAATTATTTTAAGATATTTATGATTTTAATGAAATGTTATTTTATTTTGTAATTTGATAGTCTTGCCTGTTTTGTGTCTTGCCTACGATATTATGTTAATGGATTTGTGTAGTTTTATGTAGTTTTTATTTGCTTTGTATCTATGATGATGAATCACGTTATGTATACTTGTTTTTATTGCACGGACTGACTGAAAAACAGCCGTGGCTGATATTAGTACCGTGGTTAAATAAAATGAATAAATGAATGAATGAACAAAAGAAGGAAACATGCATAGATTCTTCACAGGTGAACTTCGTAGTTGAGCGAGCGGTATTGTAATTACACTGCTACATTTTTGAAATATGTGAGGCTCTGATGCCATCAACACTGTTCAGTGTAATTCAAGTTAATCATTTTATTGGTTTTCTCTACTCAAGGACCAAAATAAATTCCACAAATCTAAACATGGAGCTGTCGATTTATGTACTACGATATGTGAAATTATGAAAATCGTCTGGAATGCCCCTTTAATATAATAGCCGTTAGGTGTAGATGGTTAATTCCTTTTAATTCATGCTTCCTTTCTCACACTCGATAAGTAATATTACTAAAACATGATATGAATTATCATCTCAGAAAACGAATAATTCGAATTTTAAAATCAACCATTTGCACGAGTTTTTCAAGAAAGCACGATTTGACAAAGAATCAAAACACTGAAGGCGCGAGTTGACAAGTAACCGTTTGAAGATCTCATCTCAATATGAGATGCGACGTACAATAATTGAGGATAGATTTAACTGTCACTGACTGCTAATGATGCTCTTGATTACCATTCAAGATGACATTTTCCGGCCAACAAGCTCTATTAACGCAGGTTCGTGGTTTACGTTACAATTTGTATTGATTACGACCGACGTAAACAAGGATTTCATGTAGGAACTTACGTTGACTGTCATATTGGAGTAGTGAACAAATCAATTCTAGGCAAGACAAAGCCTTCATCAAAGGATAGACAAATTTTGCCGAGACGGGACAAAAAATTCCATTTAACACCTCTCTTAATCAATTGATGTGTAAACAGCGGATATGTAATAAATCACATTTTTTTTTTGGTGGGGAGGGGGGGTGGGAGCTGAGTCATCAAGGGGTTTATATCTCCCTGAACAAATCCGGATATTTCCTTTCGTCATCAAATGAAATAATTTTCAGGATCTGTTGTGGTTCAGTGGACAGCATCACGGACTATGAAGTACGATGTCTCTGGGTCGAGTCCAGGACACCTTGTCACTTTTATTGCTTCCTCAGCAGTCAAGGAAATCAAAACAATTCAATTACACAGCATATATCCTGGATTGTGGGTCATTCCCTTGTTTACGCAATTACTTATGACTATCCAGTCAAAACAAGCTAATCAGTTTCTTGCAAGGACCTACTGTAAATCGGTTGGGACGATGACCTAGGACAGCGTAAACGATGGAGTCATGTGAGCTCTTTGTTGAATGAAATATAAACTAAAAGGTTGCCTCGTCAATTGAGTGCGCCAGACTAAAAAATTTGGTGACTTTTTTTCGCAGAGCATTCATCTCTTAGTTTAAACTTCGAGACTGCAATGCTGGGGAAGTGGAGAGAAGGCAGGCAGTAGAGAGACAAGTAAGGCTTTCCTGAGCTTAAAATTTGTCGATGGAAAACGGAGAAGACGACATTACAGGAGCTACTCAAGAAAGAGGACTTTCGGCGAAGTAGCCAGAGATTTAGGAGTAGTTCCTCATCAGGGTGAATGAGCGGTTATAGTTTGATATTTGGAAAGTTCGCTCTATCGAAGATTCGTTATACTGAAGGGTCGATAATCAGAGGGTTTGTAATTCAGAGGGTTTGTTATTCCGAAGGGTCCAAAAATGAAATAAGGTTAGTTAGTCTGTAAATGAAATCAGGTTTGTTTTTATGAAGGTTCGTTAATCCAAAAATGGGAAAAAAATGGTTCAATACTTCAAAGATTTGATAACGCGAAAGCGAAATAAGGTTTGTAATTCCAAGATTAGTTAGTATACGTTTTTTTTTGTATTCAATAACACACCTAATTTCATTTTCAGATTAACAAACCTTTGAAATAATGAATATCACCTGACTGAGCGACACCAGTAGTGGTACGCCATTTCTTCTGTGCTCTCATGAAGCCAAGGTCCATTGCAACTGGTTATAAAGCATCGAGGACTTCAGAGCGAATCGGTCCCGGGCTTATCGCTTCACAGGCCGTCATGGGCCGTCATTCCATTGCAGAATCCGTGGACTATCTCAACACCTCCCTGACGTCCCAAATTGCAATGACGACCTTCTGACTGTGTCCGGAGCGAGAAGGATGACGAGGAGGAGTTTCTGGACTCTTCAGCTCCAACCAACGTTCTAAGAGCCACCAGTTGTTAGAGAAATATTGATAGGCATAGTTCCACATCATTCCTCCAAGCTGTGGCTATCGTGTTTTCTTTTGATTGTGTTACTGTGGCAACGTAAAACAACAAGCAATAATAAAGAGTATTGATATTCAATTAAATTAAATTCAAGGTTTATTTCATTTTCTGACAAAAATTCATATACCTTTTTTCGGTTTTTTTTTTGTGTTAACAGAGAATAAGGTAAACAAAACATTGAAGAATAAAAAGACTATACAATAATTCTGGAACCTTTTCATTCGGAATAACAAACCCTCTGAATTACAAACCGTCTGATTATCGACCTTTCAGTATAACGAATCTTCGATAGAGCGAACCTTCCAAATATCAAACTGTAACCACTCATTCACCCTGATGACAAACTACTCCTAAATCTCTGGCTACTTCGCCGAAAGTCCTCTTTCTTGAGTACCTCCTGTAATGTCGTCTTCCCCGTTTCCACCGACAAATTTTAAGCTCAGGAAAGCCTTACTTGTCTCTCTAACTGCCTGCCTTCTCTCCACTTCACCAGCGTTGCAGTCTCGAAGTTTAAACTAAGAGATGAATGCTCTGCGAAAAAAAGTCACCCAATTTTTGAGCTCTTGTTATTGCTGGGAATACTCGAAGAGTGATGAGATTCGTGGTCGTGCGATGAAAATATTAATACATTGACATGAAAACTGGAGTGGTCGAAATGAAGTAAAGGGTCCCAAGCGGTATGGTCTAATATTACTAGTAAGCAACCATGCAAAGGCTTATTAAGAAAACATTATATGTCTTTTTAACATAATCACGTGAATTGAAGTATACATTATACACAGGTGCACCTCTTACACATTATTTCCATGACACACATAATGTTTTCTCTTTGATCTGTGGAAGCACTTAATTTCACGACATTTTTTAAACCCTGTTTTATGTTGCCATGGACAGAGATATATCGCAACCTCGATCTAGTTTTTTTTTTTTCATCAAGTGTTGCATATACCAGATGTAATGGCCTTTGCATGTTAAAAGCTTGTCAAATCGGAACCGTCTCTATATTAAAGTGAGGGCTGATCTTCAGGTTTGAAACTCAACCTATTAAAGTCCGTAGGGTGGCATCGAGAACGAACTCTCAATATTTAATACAAGATATATTAGCAAGCAAGTGCAAAGTCCAAGAGCATTTATGATATGTTTATGATGTTGAATTGAAGCAAATTGCAGGACACGATGTGGCATTATTGCTATATTCCCCGCACTTCCCCCTTTCTGTTCTCAGAGGCTGCCGCTACGGAAAAGTCCGCAGAAGAGATCTTTGCATAACATTATTGGTATACAACATATACATCTGTGCTTCATATTATGTTCCATTCACATCTGCTCCTCGTGCAAAATACTGTACTAACGCAGCAACAGACGTTGATACGGTGGAATCGTGTAACACCTTTGTCAAATGTTTCACATTCTAAAAAAATGCAACAAGATACATGCTGGACTTTGGCAATCACATATTTAGATAGAATAGAGAAGTTATTAAAAAAACGAATGTTTTCATGTTTGTGTTACTTTTCCAGATTCATCACACACCCATACGTCTGTTTTATTGGAAATAGATACACTCTCTTCAGAGTTGTCGTCAGACAAAGATATGAAATGTTGACTCTAAACTTATACACATGGAGTTATTGATGGCTCTCCGCCATGTCAGTTAAATGACTAGAAAGGTGTGACCGTAAGAATTGCATCAGGATACCCTACATATTAACCTGAAAGGTACATACACATGATGGAACGTATCATATCCTGAGATTCGGTTCCACATTATTTGCAGGTCCAGACAAGTCCAGGAGCAGAAACCCAAAAAATTATTTTGGTTGAGATCTAATAAGAAATACCCATGCCATACCACTTTTACCTCGAGGTACCTAATTAGAACCTAGATCGTCCAAGGAACGTCGATCTTGGCCCCCAATCGCCTACTGTTTCCCTATCGCTCGTTTACTTCAGAGAATCATAGTCTGGACTTGACATGTTGAAATCGATCTGGGGTAAACAGCGGATGCTCCGGGAGCTGTGGCGTGTCCAGACTGTTATGGAAGAGGACAGTATGAAAATGGTGAAGAAGTAAAGTCTCGAGTTTGAACCCCTGTCTACCCAGGATGGGGACACATTTTTGCAGCGTTTTGTCCATCAATCATGGATGTCTCGATTGACCTATATTTTCCATAAGATGTATCAACCTGAAAGGAAAAACAAGAACTGGGGGGAAAATTAAGAAAGACATCAATAACGTCTTGTCTCCTCCGGACGACCAATTACAATTTCGATCTACCACTCTGTCAGCTATTCACTCATTTTCAAATCGTCTTGAAAATGTCAGGCCGTATACACTTACAGTCAAAGGTATACCCTTTGTAATGGTTCTGAGTGCACTACACAAAACTGCAAACACAGAGTATAGAAACGTCGATTTTATTTTGTTTTTACTAAAAATGTAAAAGTGATAGTAAACTTGGTTACCAAATGAAACAAAGGCAATTAAAGAAGGAGCTCTTTTTTTTTCAGGTACTCTGTACGCACACTGCAAAAAGTCCGGTGTTAAATATGAAACACAGAGCTGGTGTTAACTATTTTTTTTATAGTTTCTTAGTTACTGTTCTTCTTGTTTAGTTTGAACTTCAACAAGACGACCAAGAATTTTCCGATAAAGTACTTGATTTTTGAAAAAAAAGGTGTGAATACATTAACACCACAGTAACACCAATTGGTGTGGTCTTCTATTGAAGCTGGACGGGTGTTATACCATTGACATTAACACCGGCATTGTCAAAAAATATCCCCAGCTACAGTGTCAAATTGACACCACAAAGTGCCAGATGAACACTTTTCAACACTATCACAACATACTTTCTACAAATCACCTGTGGGTGTGGTCGTCTATTGACACTTGATCGGTGCTAGATTTAAGACCCATGGTGTTAAATCTAACGCCAATGTTTTAGCAGTGCATACCCAGTTCAATCATCGAAGTTATGATAAAAATGGACCATGACGCTCTCAGAGTCAAACTCGTTTCAGAAAACAGAGATGGTTTTATGTGTATGCAAATATTTATATATGCTCAACGTTGTGACATGGATTTTTTTTCACATTTCTCGTATCATCTCGTGCTTACAAGGGGAGATGGGCAAAAATAAGTGGAAGTTAAAAGTCAAAAACTTTAATAATCACACATAGAGCGAGATTTCCCTCTGTCCCCTTCGCTACAATTACGCCTTCACTCTCTACCAAAGATGTTTGTTTACTGCTCCTTAGCTAGACGAAGACTTCGGTAATAATCATTATACACAAATGCAAGGCCGATTTTGAAATTTATACATTGCCATTCTTATTCTGCTTAATGTGATATCCATTAGCTCAATGTTGTTTAATATATCATATACATGTACTGATACATATGACATATGAATATAAATATTGATTACAAGGGTTCGATTTTCAAATCAAGAAGACACTCTACGTTAAGTTCGAGAGTCAAATGACCTCCATGTATGACTAACAAGACTGAGGTGGTTAACATTCTGTTCGCCTCTTGATGGATGCATTATGAAGCATTCGGTTTTGGATAACCCTTTTTGGGGGGTCTTGAAATTTCTCTCGACGATGGGCGCACGCCAAAGGAAAACCGGGTGGCGAGTTCTATATTCAGGAGACTCACTAATGAATTTAGGTAATCTTAGACTTTCTCGATTTGTAAAATTACCCAGCGGAGTTCCGTAATCAAAATTCTATCAGCGGCCGTGAGAGAGTTCAGAGCATTTTTATGACGATGAGAGTGTGGGTTCATTGCAGTAGGGGACAAAAATGGACGCAGAGACATTGTACGAGAAAAACAAAATTCATGAAAAAAATAGTGTCTTTCAACCTTCTTGATTCTCCACTCTGGTATTAGGTGTTGTCTGCCTTTCAGTCCTAACAAATTTTGCAGCATATGATTATGTACTCTGAAACTACAATCAAACATGCCTGAATTTCATGACGAAATTGACTGGATAAAGTTAAATTCAAATAATCTTAAATGCATACAAATAGACACATATCAGATGCATGAATTTGATAGAACTGCAATATATATATATATATATATATATATTTTTTTTTTCAATAGCAAAAGCGCAATTTAACCAAGGACAGATATTAACCAAAATTGTTTTATGTTTAGCATGTTCAAGGAGGGATACGCATTTTAGAAGATACACTTGTATTTTTTTTCCTCACCACAAAGTAATTTTAGAGAGACATGAGAGACAGAAAGTGGAACTAAAGCTAGTGCTGTTTTAATTAAGTGATTTCATGAAGATCAAATTATTTGAATAATACGTAGGTTCGTTTGTAGCTACAGGTGTGTATTTATCATACTTTTGTTACACTATTGTTTGTATTTGCTTTGTGACACTCCAACCTTGTACAAATTGTTAATGTCCTACGTAACAATTAATTTGTATTATTTGGATATGGAAATAAATGAATGAAATGAAATGAAATGAAATGAAATGAAATGAAATGAAATGAAATGTACAAAAGAATAATACATTCTTACATTTATGAAGCTTTTCATGTCCTAGTTAGCTAAAAAGAGTTGTCTTTAAGTCTTGCAATACCACAGTCATCGTTGGGCTAAAATTATTCTCAGCTTTTGAAGAAGGAGTTGTACCCGTGTTATACGAACACATGCTTTACTTTGGCTTTGTTTTGTCTTAATTTCTTTAATAGATGTGGGGATGCCATAGTATTGTCTCGTCTTGTTTTGTTTTTCTCTCTCTCAAAAAAAAAATCACGTTTCTCATGTTACACTTTGTTTCATCAAATATCCCTCGGATATCATGGACCGCGTGGAAATATCCTTTGTACAAATGAAAACGGACGGAATGCCTGTCACAAGCAACGATGCATCTAATATTTTTGATCACGAACGTGCGTCACAAATCACACATAATATGCTGAGAAATATCCCCTTCGCAAATCGAAAATCACAAATGATTACCTGTAAATCGGTGACATCTTATCAGATTGCGCGAAGTGCAAGTGTAAAGTTTAACTTCTTTTTTTTTTTTTTTTTGATTTCGTAGTCTTCAGTTCCAATCATTATACAGATACCAGCTCTCTCGGAAATGGAGCGTTTTCTCAAATTTCTTGAATACCTCATTTCGGTGTCGTGCATTCCTTTGTATACACACTACTTTCTTTCTTTTTTCCTGTAGTTGCTGTCTCTCTTCCAATGTGTTTTGTTCGAAAAGATTGAATTGCAAGTTCTGAAATCCGTATCTTACCGCTTGAGAAAAAGGCAATCGCCCATTCTCGGAATAGTGAAATATAATCATAATATTGGCTCAAATGAGCGATACGTCTTCCCGCGGTCCTATGCTTTGTAAACTACAGTGAGGTTTATGTCTTGTTGTATCTGAGCAATGGAAACACATTATATCGACAAAGAAAGCAAAGATCATGCATTTTGAAAATCTTATCTATTTTGTACACCGCACCTTCTTTTTGACATTTGACTGTTTGGCAATAAATCTATGACATAATCATGATAGGATACATACAGGAAACGGTATTGAACAAAATATCTCAGAGCCTACAATGCATTAGATAATGTTACCCATTCCCATTATTATCTCTCTCTCTCTCTCTCTCTCTCTCTCTGTATCTGTTTTTCAGTTTTGAGCTCTTTCATCAGGCTTCTTTTTCCGATTATTCACTCAAACATCTTAGAAAATCTACTGTTGTGTTGTCATTTTGCGCTAAGAAATTGAAAAAGGACTTTTATTTGTAAAAATATCAAGTTTATTAGATATATACATTACTGAAAGTCATGCCGTGGTGAAGATAAAGTTTTGTAGATTTATTTCAAAACGTGTGTCAATCATGTTAACCAGGTATCAAACAATACTGTTCGATAAAACATTTGAATGAAATGTGAATGAAAGGGGAAACATAATGGATTGCACTGTCATTATAAATATATTTAAATCGCCATATGGTGGGTAGCCAAAAAAAGAATACACATGCAACAATGCGACTTTGAGAAAAGGGGCTTTGGAGTTCAGGATCCATTTAAATGCGCTGAGTCACCCTTTACTGTGTGTTGAAGAAATGGAATATTAAACTCCGTGCTAAGATTTTGAGAGTATAATCAAGGATGAAAGATCGACCAAAGATCCACATGCAACGACACGATGGGGAAAATTGAACCTTCGCCCTGGCACTCGAATACATTGTAACATATCGGCATAAATTGGTTGCTAGGCAGCAATTTGGTTAAGTGGTTACTCAACGCTGTCGGCGGACCTTAATTTTCAGAGCGACAAGACCGACATTATGTTGTACTTTAGTATGAGTGACATTCAAAGATCTATACACTTCCTAATACATCGCCTACTCTGATATGTGAATCCCAGTGCAAAGGAACTTCAACTTCAAAATGTATAATTTGAAATGAAATGACGATGAAAATAAAATGAAATTTGGCTGACACAGGGTCACTACAACATAACACAATAATTTTGAATAGGGTTCTATATAAGAAGAATTTTTCTTTCCTCACAGACGAAGATAATGAGATTTATTTTGGCATCGTATGTGCACTAACTAGGATAATTCAACCAACTCCGTATCATTTTGCAAATTGTTCGCATCATGTACGTGGCACTGTATGTCATCGAGGATTTCGAATTCAGCCGTTCATCTGCCACTATGTCCATTCGCTGACAAGAATTATTCCTTGCCCTTATCATCTCTTCAATTCATGCACGTCATTTCAATACGGTCGCCCTGTCGTGTGTCTGTGCAGCTCTGCATCAAAACACCTGATAACTGAGACGACACAAAAATGATCTGAACTTCAAAACTAATCCCTGCCGATCAGGACCCTATACGTGGATCTTTCTCTCCCTGCCTGTCGTCTTTATGCATTATTCAAAGGGGTGGAGCGGTACAAGAGTGACGAGGGGTATTAGCACGCCAAAGCTATCGCTCACCGGTACCGTGCACGGCAGCCTTGAGAAACCGTGCAGAGGATACAAAACGATTAGACCCTGATTTTTTTTCTGTGTATGCATTCCAAAAACGTCAGTTTCTTACCAGAAAAGAAAGAAAGAAAGAAACAAACAAACAAACAAACAAACAAACAAACGAAATGAGTGAGAAGGTAAGCGTGGGAGAGAGACGGTTTGATGGGTAGATAGGTAGAAAGAAAGGGTAGAAAAGGGGTCAATGAATACTGATAGATGGGACTACAGATAACAAAGTGAGCGAAAGAGGGAGAGGGAGAAGGGGGGGGGGGGGGAAGGGAGAACTTCTAGCAGAGAAATGCGGTCCAGACAGTCACTGTTTGACAATCCAACCTCTATGTGAACGCATTACTTGTATTCAACTTATCGTTCGACAGATTCAGATAATACGCAGCCTCCTCAATACAGAATAACTATAAACACATACTGCTGAATGAAGAGTGAAATGGTTCCCGAAGAAGTGGAACAACCTTTTAGATCGAAAAGACATGCTTTCTTTCAACTTTGGAAAAAGATCTTTCGCGCATCTATCACATCCGCAGTATTTTTTTTCTCTTGGGCTATGTTTAATATCATTTATCTACAAATTTGATTAATTCCTTTTATTCGGCTATCTACTCATTTGTTCTTTTATTTAGGCATCATCTTTATGTCACGACTGCACTGGTTGATCTTATTATGTGGTCACTTGTAATTGAAACTTTATTCTTCTTCATTTTTTTTTTTATTTCCGACCATGTAAAACTTGGCTGGAAATGACGAATGTACGGAATATTGTTGTCTTTATCCTTTCAGGTGAGACTCATCACTTTGCCTTTGTGACGGTGATTTTTTTTTCAATTATTGTCTTTCTTGATATTGCTGTCGTTGTCACTGAAGACGCTCTTGTAGTTGTTTGATTTTGTTTCATTTAAACTCGAATGCCATAGTCTTAATGTTGCATGTGGTGTGATTCTATTGAATGTCATTCAACAGAGATGCCAGTATGATGACCGTATTGAAGCACAACTACTTAAAACATAATTAGGATCACATGTAATTCACTTTGGAATTCTGCTTGTTTCGTGAAATATAAAAAAAAAATTATATAAGTTTTGTAATTTTTTAATGACACACTGTCACAAAAAAAGGCAACCCATATGCATTCTTAAGATAGCTACTGCGGGTTGAATGATAATTTCGACAATTTTGGTAATTATTGTTTTATTTCTGATATTCCAATAGATTATGAAAAGGACTTACGAGGTTTGTTCAGCAGGCATGGAGTTCAAGTACTTGTTGTCAACTTGTGAACCCAACTTCTCTTTTTTTTTTATAGAGAAATTCCTTTGTTTTCTTTCCGTTAAAATAACAAAGCAAGCTTAGCAGTGGATGCTTAAAACTGTGAGTTGGGCGGCTCATATTACTTTGGTCCACTTTCGTGTTTTATCATCTAGTCGTGGATTTGCTCGGATGCAGTGACATTTAAGATTTACTCAGACACTTCTCATGAGATTCCAGTATAACGGTTTGATGACGTGCGGAATATTTGTTTTTGAAATAATAGACGTCAAAAAAATATAAACCCCTCGGAGCTGGAAATGTCCCTGTTAATTCCCCTATATGCCACAGGAGGGTGCGAGGGCGTATCAAGAAATCCCAAATAAAATATGCAAAGTGCGTATCAGGGAGATTGTGCTCAAGGCTTGGCTAAGCTTAAGGAACGGGAACGTCAACAGTAAACGAAAAGTCCTTTGGACTTTGTACTTAATGGCATGGAAAGGGCGTGGTGTCTCCGTTGCTGAGGATCCATTTCTCCGTCTTTTCGCAAAAATCTCGTTGCCAGCGGTCAAAACCGTGTCTAGCACATGGAATTTGCGATTTCTGGGAGATTCAATAGAGGTTTGATTTTGTTTATTAAAGTAAACGGATCTGCAAATGTTATCGTTTTGAGGGACAACATCGTTGCTTGGGTGTTTGGTTTCCAGAAAAGGAGGGCAGTTCGCTATTGTTTACACCAAGGCCATAAAGCTCGTTCTAGGAAAGACATCCATCCATTCTATTTCCCATCTTAAATGTCAACCATGTTTGCGTGTTCCTTCTGAACAATAATCAACTGTCGTCACGACAGTTAATTTTGAGTGTTTTCACAGAATGTGATTCCGTTTAAAAACACACACGGGCAAAACAAAACAGAAATAACTTCCTTGATAATTAGTCTACTGGATCGCCTCAGTGGTAGTAAAGAAGTGACAAGGCATCAACAATCCCGTAATTGGACAGCTTCACTTAATTAAAACTTATGATAATATACTTTCTTCCATTATCCCTTAATACCTTTTTCTTATTATTATTGACATTCACCTTTAAACATCATGTTTTTTTCCCCGAGAGTGGTTAAATCCTCGGAACTTTCGGATGTACCACCCCCCCCCCTTCGTTTGAAACCGAGTTCCACGTGTGACTCATTAGATCTTGCATTCAAACAATGTCGTTTGCAATACGCAGTGTTATACGAAAGCCCTGAAAATGAAATGAAATGCGAATATGGATTTATTGTGCATTTCTCCCTGTTTCACATTTCAAGGACATAATTCCGTGTCTTTTTTTCACTGAAACTCTTAGAAGTAGGTGAGAGAATGTTTTGTTCTGTTGTCACTGAATGTCACAGAGATGTTGAAATCCTGGCGGCAGTTAAGCCGTTTATTTGCAGGGTGCAGACCTGGGTAATGATTAGCGCCATCTACGACGACAAATGCTCTCAATGATTATGGCTGCAGTTATTCCTTTCGCGAGATCACATCGTTTGCTTGGGACAGTATTTGACGTTTGAAAGCGGACAGGATTTTACCAAACAGCGCTCTCTAAGTCCACGAGCAAAAAGACATAGGTTCAATGCGTATATGTATGATTTCACTTTGACCTTTCTAGATTTTCTTATTCCTTGCTCCTTCTTTTGTTCTTTTTTCCTCCCTTCCCTCTGAAACTCTTGGCATTTTCCATGCTATGTTTTGCTCTTTTCTTTCAATTATCATAGTAGTATTGGTACTTGTTATTATTAGTATTATCATTATCATTATGATTATTACTAATAGTGGTAGTAGTAGTAGGATCTTCATTATTGTTATTACTATTATTATCATTTATTCATTTATTTATTCATTCATTCATTTTTCCATACAATTGCAAGATCATAATATTGTACATACATGAATGAGATGTTACACAATTGAACATACTTGCCAGAATTTCGGAGTGATATTTTTTCAAATACATTTTTATCATGTGACTATTTGCCTAAGGTAAAGCCTGGGGGAAATAGGTAAGCATCAATCATTTGAATGATTTAAAATTGTGCTTTCCTTGATCTTTAACAGCTAAAATTAAACACCAAGGAGTGTAAAAAAAAGATTCATGAGAAAGACGGATCATGGTTTCCAATTAAAGAAAAAACGTAACAATCAGGTAATCGTTTTGCCGAATATGATATAATTACATGTATTTGAAACATCTTTCTTTTTTTTTCTTACAATTCTATACATGAAAACAGGTTAGCGCGGATTACAGGTTTGATTTCTGCTGGTTCTTTTTTTTAGACATGTTTGTTAGAAGCATAAATCAGCAGTTGTGATCTTACAAATTCCATTTATAGAGAAGAAGACAAATTGAAGAAAACTCACCCCCCCCCCTGTATTTGCCAGAATGTTAGAATGTGCTGATTATGACGGTGCCATAGACGAGAATCCATTGTGTAGTAAGATCTGTCTAATAGTGCTTGTTCTGTTGACAGAATTCAAGTGATGGATTTCGGAGCTAAACGAATTAAGAATGAAACATGAATAAATTGATAGAATTTTGTGTATTTCTCTTTTAAATGATTTCATGAACATTGCTAACGATCATTTCCCCCGCGGCGCATAATCTCGTTTTGGAAATGTCATCCCGGTAATGATTCTCACCCTATTTCCTCCAATGATGACGTTTGTCACTGCCTTTTGACGTCATTTTTTTTTCTATCTCGAGTCAAGCAGACGTTCTATGAGACTTCATGCAATTATTTGCCTTACTCACAATGCATGTCTTTACAAGAACGTTCTCGTATATAATTTTGTCTTTAACGACAACGAGTGTTTTCTAAAATGAAGCATTGTTCTGACCGGAAACAATTTCGGAGTCAGCTGTATCAGTGATGATCCCATTTTGTCTCATCTGCAGCTTCCCATTTCAATTTTCCGCTTCATTATTTTGATACCATTCGCGACGATTTCTATAATGAGACCAAAAAAAAAATTGCAGCGAAAGCTGTTATCCCAACAAGAAAAAAATCGTAATTATCTTCACGTTATTACTTTTCAATTTCAATTTCAATTTCAATTTATTTTCATATTTCTCGATGAAAAAGTACATCAAATATAACAAAATTAAATGAAGTACATGATATCCAGCTGGAGACATACATAAAATATTGCAAATATATAAAACATATAGTGGTCGATCTATGAAGTTTGGAATCTGTGAATGAATGTTAAAGAAATATGAAGGAACCTAGTTAAAAGTGAGCTTGTTGAGCGTAGGTCCCACTTAAAGTCCAGTTAAAGCTTATTACTTTAGTTATTACTTTTGTTCGAAAGAAAAAAATGTCTGAACTTGAATAAACACTATCGGCCTTAATTAATTGCAACGCAACTTTGCCATGGAGATAATACGGGACTGGGGAGAAAACAGCTGTGTTCCAATACAAAGACAAGTCTCAATGACATCATTATTGCCCATTACTATGATATGTGTGTTTATTTCTGTATTTTTCTTTTTGAGACATCCATCATTATCATGCATGTGCTTAATTTGCAAGAATCCTTCATTTTTCCCTTTTCCTTCCGAAATGGAAATAAGTGTATAGTTGACTTTCAGATTTCACTGCATTTTGTTTAAGAACTTTAAAGATGATCATGATAATTATACCGTGAATTTATCATGTAGATACATTTTTCATACAGCTGTACCGTTTATTCATATGATTTTCATAGGAAATGTAGAAAAAAAAACACTGAAAATCAAGCTGAAACTTAAACAAATTGCAATAAAAGTACACCTCACCCCCTACAAAAAATGTCACAAGGGCATGAAATTCTAGCTAAGTCTGGAGGGCAGTTATTTCAATAATGTTCTATCTACACGGGACACAATCAATGCACCAATTCACACTACTATTTTTCTTGAACAATGTTTTGGAATTAGCTAAAGCTAATCAAAATCAAAGTGAAGTGCCACCAGTGCTTAATTCAACATTAACTGTAAAATAAACTCTGGACGTTTATGGAACTTGAATATAAACTTCCGACGTTCACTGTTTTGATGTTGTACTGCGTCAATTACTTGAAGTAATCAAATCATCGGCGCGGAGTCTCCCATTTACCTGCACACGGCTTTAAAATTTGATAATCTTTCTTCTGAAATAAAAAAGAATTAGAAAATTACGAGGCGCATTGTCATCAGAACGAAAAGGCACCAAAACCAAGCAATGATGCCTTACAGTGGGGACAGAGTTGTTCTAAAATTTCGACCGATATTTTCACAAAACTGAAATTTGGGGGTAACAACATAATCGCCTTATTAAACTAACTTTTACTATTTCATTAACTTGTCAAAAGCAATAATTAAAATAATCAAATTTTTCAGGTTTTTCGTCCAGTTTCCGGAATTTTCTCACCTTACGTTTGATTGATCTCAATTTCTTTGTTTAAATCAACGTGAACATGAATCAGCATGCTACTTTGATAACCTTATATTAATCATGAATAAATATATAATCATAACAATATGAATAACAATGGTAATGGTAGCAAAAATGATAATTACATGTATCAGACATATACATATATATATACACGGATATTGTGTACAATACATCGAAATCGGAATTCGACGTGAATAGCAAATGGAATGCTACAGTACGTTATAGGACTACGCGTACTTACATCCTCCCGACTATCCGACTATCGGTATGCCTTTTTCCCGCAGGCAGTGGCCACATTTTCAGAGTTTTTTAGTTCATGTTGCATGCTCCAATCGATGGCATTATAAATTCTATCTGGGTGGATTCTACGTGTGTCACGAAGCCGGCGGGCGTCGATCCATCATGCGCCCCGCTAATATCCCATCACGACTCTACGGGCGTCGAGATCGTTTAGGAGTTCGTCGAGAGATGTCAAGTTCAGTCGGTCCTCTATTAAAGGGAACAATGGCACGAACCATGATGGTTTCATTCGCAATAGATAGATTTCCATATGTATGTGCCTAAGGATTTTGAAAAAAGTGTGTGTGTGTGTGTGTGCTGTGTGTTGTGTGCGCGCGCATGTGTGTGTGTTATTTCTTTCGTTCCTTTGCAAAGGTCATTTTATGCAGATGGTATTTATTTCGGGAAACCTACTTTTGATTTGGGCTGCTTTCACGCTCAGCATTTGGATCCTGTTTCTCCAATGGAGTGAAGTCTTTTAGCGCGATGTATACTACTACAATGCAAGAAATTTCGGATCACATTTTCCCCCTCTGTTGGAGGGGAAACCACCAGCTGTGGAAATTGTGCCGATATGACAAAAATCAAAGCATGTCTGGATTGATGATAGTCGGAAGGACAAGACCCTGTTAACTGTGTCTTTTCTCTCTTTTTATTTTTGCTAAGCGTTGTTTTTGTTGTTCTTTTTTCTCCACTTTTTATGTCAGGTGCCTGCGACCTCGTCTCATACACTGATCGTGACGCCGTATCGTCTGGTATTTGCTCCCTGTGACGTCAACAATGCCTTCTGGCACCTGGCTCTGATCATGATTCGATATTTAATGCATTGCACCATTTTTCCATCTCTCTCTCTCCACTATCTCTCATTTTCTCTCTCTCTTCTCTCCCTTTTTTCTCTCCTATATATCTCTATCTCACTCCTCTCTCTTTTCTGTTTCTTTCTCTCTCTCTCTCTCTCTCTCTCTCTCTCTCCGTATATATATATATATATATATATATATATATATATATATATATACGATTCTCTCTGTGTCTCTTTCGGTTTGATTTCGTTTCCTCTTGATTTTTCTGGGCTCGGAATATATCTCAAGGACTCTTGCTTCCATAATATGCACACTTCTGGCTTGCATATAGAACTGGAGAAAGATAAAACGCCTGGTTACTGTCCTGAAGATTGCAAAAAGATAAAAATAATTTTGAGGATGCGATAGTTATTGGTAATCTAAGCTGGCGGGAGGCTACCGTTTTAAACAAGCATGCGTCACACAGGGGTGAAACTCTTACCTCTCTTCAATCTCAGTCCGTCCATCGAAGGTGTAACCATATATCTTGACAACAACCACTTTTAAGAGTGAAGAACAGACCGAACTTGCGAATTAGTGGATATATGTTATATTGCGGTCTTGCAAGATCTCATAAGTAGATAGTTTCTCTGGTCGACAAAATGAGAACTGAACGAGGCCAAGAATTACGATTGTCCTCCCCTCCCCGAAAATGGCAAGTTTTTTTAGAGACGGAAATTGACAAGTTTCGAAACTAACCATCAAGCACCATCTAAATTGCGTCCTTAGAAAAGTCCATCTAATAGCAATGGTTGGGCTTTGATGATAGAGTTTGAAAAAAAAGAAACGAAAAATGATGATTTTGACTTGCTGAAATAGCTGCAACAACAAATATTAAGTGAACAAGAAATGCGTGGGAAACACATTATTTTACTCAATGCCATCTATCTACTTGCAAATTTCTTTCAATGCATAATCATAGATCCGTCTCGAATTAACATAGAAAATGTTGTGCAATAAAAGAAAGAGTTGGGCAAATGCACATGTCGGGTATTTTTCGTTACTTCATTTAATTCATACAAACAGAATGCCGGCTATCGAGGTCTGTATTGCTCAAGGAACCAGTTTTTGTGATGTTATTCCCTTCACCATGGGCATGCAATTTTACTATTTCGTGCTTCTTTTTTCTTGCTATTCTATCTAGATGCTCGTTCATTGTCATGTCTGTGACATTTAGCGGTGGATTCTGATAATCCATGACCGTGATTGTTACAGATGACTTGCCTGAGTGACTGGCACGTGTGTTATTGCGTCAAGGCTCCACACAATGAATTTCCCTCTGTCACGCTCTACACACAACTTCGAGCAATTTTTTTTTGGGGGGGGGGGGGGGGATGGTTAGGGGCTGAACATGAACTCAATTGACATGATCTATGCTCTATCCAGTACGAAGTCTATGATAACGTAGTGGCATGGGATGATATCGTTTTCTAAAGCAATGAACCGATATTTAAAGTTTAATTGTGAATGCTGTCTTCCTCTTCTTCTTCTTCTTCTACTTCGTCTGTTTTTACATCAATTTCTTCCATACACTCATGAGAGAGTATTACAAGATCAATTGTTGACGAGTCGAATTAATCCTAATTGAATTTTAATCCATCCTATACGTCTTACTTTAAGTCTTACCTTCTTTAGATCAAAGCTGGTAAGTAAATAATGCACGAGTAGTTGCAATGATATACGTCAGCAAATGCTCAATAGATCGTGTTACAAATTTTCTGATCGTAATGTCCTCGAAACTATGTTTATATTTCTGTTTATGCGCCTAATATAGAAGGTCATCGTTTCACTAGGTTCTTTAGAATGTATATTTCTTTCGCCGGAATTCATTTTGCGTGCGTTGACTTTTCCCTCGTCATGAAATTCAGTCGGGCAAACCACAAGAATCCTGTGGCTGTTTTTCCCTTGGAATGAATACTGTATGAGTGGTGGTTTATTCAAGGGGACACCGGGCTCAGAGATACTCAAGAATATCGTACTTCTATAATACTATAGCAGCTGCATGCTTATGTATTCATCTAGTGGATAGCTTTTCCACCGTGTTTAGTGATTAGCAATACTATCCCAAGCTGCTATAAATTTTAATCCAACCCCAAGCCCTCCCCCCCCCCCGCCGGATTCCGTTTAACCCTTTGTGTCCTAGGAGTGATGATAAGCTATCACATACACACACACGCGCGTGCACACACACACACACACACACACACACACACACACACACACACATACACACATACTGTACACACTGTCCAAAGTCTCTGGCACACAAAGGATTAAGACCTGAACATCATTATTACTTTTTTTTTGACCATGTGAGGCAACAACCTCACTAAAAAAAAGTTCGACGTTTACATGCATAGATCCCTGAGCAGAAATATCTTAGCATCAGTTAGATTTGAAGCACACGCCAGGGTTTATCGTAAAGTGATCCATTTATTGTCTGTTGATCGAACAATGATGCAGAAAAAAAAACCGAGTTAAGGGAATATGCAACTGTGTGTGTGGGACTATTTCGATAATGTCAGCGTCATTATCGGATAAGCATTTGTGATGCAAGTGTTAACGTATTGTAGCCGTCATCTCGTCAGCCCGAGATGTCCTAGAGTCGCCTCACAATGAGCCAATTCGGTTTAAGATCTCATCATTTATATCAAAACAAAACAAAACAAAACAAATCACACACTCACTTAAAACAAAACAAAAAAAAAAAACCCCAGAAGTTACAACATGTAAACTTGCACTATTTTCTAGTTTCTTACCGTATAGGCTTTAATTATCTGAACCTCAAAGCTGTTTTAAGACTTGTCGACGGTCAATGACTTTACTTGACTTTGTGAAGCAGAGGAATTCTTCCCTTTCCTTGCGTTCACAGATAATATTATGCCCTATAGACTCGCCAGCTCCGCAGACTCTGAAATTTGTGATATATAAAGGGTGCTGCCGCGGTTGTTGTTGCTTGTGCTGTTGTTGTTGCTGTTGTTATCACAATGGTTTTGCACAGCTGCGAGTGGGCACAGACGGAGGCGGCCGCCGCGTTCAAATTGCCGATCGCCGGAATCAGTACTGTGCCCTTTTCAATGTCATAGTAAATAGGAAATCACACAGTCAGTAATTCCCACCCGAGTGTTTTCATCTTCCGCAGAGATTCCCCCAGTCTGCCCTCCTCGCCAAAAAAAAAAAAAGTATGGGAGAGCGGGAAAGAGATAGTGCGGGTAGGAAAGAGGGGGGAGAGATAGAAGAGAGGAACCCAACAGACAAACGGACAGAGGGAAGATGAATGGAAAAGGGAGGAAAGAATATGGGGATGAAGAGTAGAAAGAAAAGGGATTACATAGTGTGAAAGAGGGATACAAGAGAATAAAGAAACAACGAAAGAAGGAAAGAAAACGAAAGAAGGAAGGAAGAAAGGAAAGAGAAGATGGGATAGAGGCAGACAGCACAAGAGGAGGAGGAGGAGGAGGTGAGAGAACGAGGGTGAAAGGGTAGAGGAGATGGAGAAAGAAGGGGTAGGGGGAGGGAGGGGAAGGGAGAGTTTGTCCTGAGCAAGATTATGCATTTTGGGAGATGACTAGCCGACAGAAGATCAACTTTGTTGTTATTGTTTTCAGTACCAGAGCAGAATTTTGAGAAAAAGCATGACAACCTGCTGCGCCGACGCGCCGTTATGGGTTGACGAATCAGCCTTGGTCATCTGGCGGGGTCGCAGTCTCGTCTAGGTATAGAGGTACGGAGGATGAATCGATCACCGAGGCACTGCTTTGAGGCACGAAGCACACAAATTCGTGATCGTCGAGTACGTCTGGACACAGCTGTACAGAAAAATCGTTCCCCAATCTTCCGATCGATACACTGTTTTTGTGCACCGTCGTATGCCGTCCTGGCAAGATGTCCATGCCCAATGATATACCCCTCGCATTTTTTCCCAGTCATTCGTTGTTTCGTTGTTATTTTCCTGCTTTGTGCTTGCTTAAGACGTGTGGGTAAACACTTGAGGAGAGCTCATTTTGTAAGAACTTTTAAATGTCCTCACTTGAGCTTAGGTGTCTGTTTTCAATGCAATTTTTTTCGATCATCTACGTGAAAATGGTGACTGCTGGTCTAGTGCTCAAGTTTACTATTTCGCAAAAAAAAAACAACAACCAACAACAACAAAATAAAAACATCATGGTTATTTGTCGATGGCATTGGAGTGTATCAAAATAGTATCTAATGATCGAGGTGACATAACTCGGCGCTGGGAATGTCATATTTTGGTGGATTCGTTACAACTGCATACCAATGCACCCGCACGATGCACCATGATGGCGCCAGTCTCCTCTAGCCGTCCTTCTTATCGAAGCCATGGGCATCAGTGCTATGGCATATGTACACACAATTAAGACTGGTTCGACTTATACTCCAAGCACCAGGAAGCCAGAGACTGGTTTTCGGAGAGTGGTGAAAGCGTTTCTTTGGAAGTCATCGTGCAGGCTTGACCCAGAGTTCCGTGTTTGAGTGCATCACTTCTAAGGATAAACTATTCTCATTAAAAAGAGAGCAATGGACACAAAGAATAATATATGTGATTTTAAAGAGTTTTATCTCATACATCACAATTTTGACGAGGGGTCGTGGTTTGATTGTGATAACTTTTTTTTTAAAACATTAGTAATTTCTTTAACACTTTGCCATGTCAGGGCGGGTGTTCTATTGCTGTAGTTGTTGTTGTTGTTTCTCTTTGCTTTGTTTTGCTTCGTTCTTTTTCTTTCTTTGAGGTGGCTGTTTGTTAGTCAGCTAATGTATGTCTTCGGTAAGAACAGCTAATCTGTTATTTATGGTTCCGTTTACATCTTTATCGCGTGAAACCGGGCCCTCTTACAGACTGCATCACACTTTTTAAAAAAAATCTTAGACGATAAATGCAGAAGACATAGATTGTTTTTTTTTTCTGTCTGTTTTTATTATATCTATGTCTCATATAGGCTTACACTGTACTTCATATACCAGTTCCATAATGTGTACACAAAATTGTGGGGTTACCAGTAATATTGAAAATATACGCAGCTACTCAGTTGCCATGGTTTTGGGCAAAACAGAGAGAAAATTTGTGTGTGTTTTGGTGTGTATGTGCGTGTGCGTGTGCGTGTGCGCGCGCGAATGTGTGTGTGTGTGTGTGTGTGTGTGTGTGTGTGTGTGTGTATGTGTGAAAGCAAACTGTTCGTGTAATTTACAGTATGTAATGGTGATAAATACCATGCCAACGTCTACTTTTAACATGCCGTACATCCCATTTTATGTGGGACTTTTACAATTATTCCACAATAATCCACAATCATTACGGTTTTCATTACACCACAGACACAGATGATTGGCTTTGATATTAACGTCAACTACAAAAACTGCTTTTATCACCCATTGTCATCATCATTTGCAATACGCAGTGTGCCGGGAGAAAAAAAAGGACGATCATAATAAGAAAGACATGATGGAATTAGGACAACTGCAATACACGATTCGATTTGCGGAAAGGAAAGCGGTCAAGCTCCTGCGCAAAAGCTCCACCGCAAAGACTGTATGCGATGGCCTTGTCTTATTTTACGAGACTATGTTCACCACGTCAACAGGAACTGAAATATGACGTCATAACTGAGCTTTATGTAACTGCTCCCTCTCTCCCTCTTTACATGTGTGTGGCGGGTGTGTGTGTGTGTGTGTGTGTGTGTGTGTGTGTGTGTGTGTGTGTTGGGGGAAGTGGTTTGTATAGCTTAAAGGGAGAGTACAGTTTTGGTGGAGATGAGAATTGGGTTTTTAACTTTTTTTCGAGATACCAAGAAAACACTTATGATATAGTACAGAACATACCATTTTAAGAGGAATTCAAAGTTTATTTGACGAAGATCGGGTTTGGAATGACTGAAACATCAAAAAACAAAGTAAAACAAAGCGATCGTAATAAAGTGTGGGTCCCACACTTTATTAGAATCGCTCTTTTTTGATATCTCAGCCATTTCAAAACCAATTTTCATCAAATAAACGTTGAATTCCTCATAGAACTACATGCTCTTTCACATTTTATAAGAGGTTTCTCATTATCTCACCAAAAATGTTAGAAACCTGAAATTAGGTCTCAACCATAACTGTACAATCCCTTTAACCGCGTACATCATCGTCCAACTTCTTGCCGAGTCCATTTATTTTCATGATCTCATGCATCGATCAAATTAACATTTTTGCTCCGATACAGCTGTGATCTCTCTCTTGTCCCCGGAGATGGCTAATGAAGAGCCAAAAAACACCAGTGAGGAGGTGGTGAAGATGGAGGGGGTAACGGACAGGGGGGAACTGGGACTCCAATTGATGTTGGTCGATGTAACGTGAGAACAAAAAATACAAATACACGTGGTACTCAGATGAATGGTGCAAAAGAATTATAAGAAGCACATATATTTTGCTACATCAAAGCTGTTTACAAAAAGAAAAGTATATTCTAACCTTTTGGATTTCAGCGTATAACCTCCCAGCCCAACGCAGGCACGCAATAAGCACGATTAATAAAAGCAATGTATACACGTGAACTAGACACATTTCCACTTTCCACGCGAACACACACACACACACACACACACACACACTCTCTCTCTCTCTCTCTCTCTCTCTCTCTTTATATATTATATATTCCTCATAATATGAGAAATGTAATATATCCTCTATCTATCTATCTATCTATCTATATAATACTGCATCTCTTCTTCGTAATATGAGAAATATATAATTATATATATATATGTATATATATATATATATATATATATATATATATATATATATATCACACATAAGTATCTATAAATCTATTACCATGCTCTGTCTACCATGTTCTACATATGATTATATAATATGTGTGTGTGTGCGCGCGCGCGCGCACGCACGCTGTGTGTGTGAATGTGTGTGTATGACACGCCTCGACATTTTTAGTGCCCCCTTTCTTTATCATGACATGAATTTCTACTTGAAACCTCCCCTAAAAATCCCGCCGATTTTTACCTCCGCGTCTCCCCTGGGATTTAACTCGGCCTGCCACCAGATAAGGTTCGGCGGGTTCAAAATGACGCGCCACTGCCGTCTCCTATCGATCTGGTCCCCGGAAAAAAAAAAAGAGAGAAAAGAAAAAGAAAAACGTGTAACATAAATCCATGCGCTGGGTCAGCGTACCTCGCCCAGCTCCCAGCGCCTCCCGCTGACAAACTACCGTCTTCTTAGCAAAGGAAAGAGAAGGCAAGGATTCTTAGCAAAGGGAAAGAGAAGGCAAAACGATCAAGCGCATAATATGAATGATATTCTGCCATGCACCCATGCCTAAAGGCACTGATAGCTGTACTTCTAATCATCCGACCTGTCCGTTGTTAATCGGCCTGGTTGGTGGATTCGTCAGGTGTAGTAATAATTCACTGTCAAAACGACTGGTGTAGTTCTGAGGTCACTCATGGGACACTAGTTATATGATAACACTGTGTATTTATCCCAGCAGAACTGTATTTGAAGCGATTCTAATGATCGGTGACTGGAGTTTCAGCACGGGTTGCCATCTTCAATACGAACACGAAAGTGACGGGCTTATGATTACGTTTCTAATTCTGCGTATACAGTAGATACCATCAAAGTAGATATCCTTTCTTTACCACTATCATTTTGCACATTGCACCACCATAAATCCCCTCCCCCCCCCCCCCCCCCCTTTCTCCACTTCGCAATACCAATAGAAGGTTTCAAAACTGCCAGGACAAACGGACAGAAATAATGTAAAGCCTTTAATATCTATTCGAAGATCCTGCAACCACCTTGTGTGTATATATGTGTGTGTGTGTTAGTGTGTGTGTGCGTTTGGATTTTTTGTTGAACGTGGTCACGATTCCCAATATTGTCGGCCTTATACCAAAAGGGCACTAATAGTGTACAAAGTCTATAGTATTAAGGGCCTTTTGGCATAATTATTTGAATACCTATTAGAAGATGGTTTGAAGTCCCCTTCGAAGGGTAAAGCAATACGGCTAGAGTGAATTACTTTCCGATAGGGGCAAAACCACGCACCCTGCATGGTGTCACGGGACTCGAACCAGGGACCTAACAATTGAAAGTCTCACTCACCTGAGCCACGGGGACTCTCGAGATTGAGATTTGGGAGTGGCTAAGAAAAAAAAATCGTATTATTAAAGTCAAGATAGACAACAATTACCCTCCTTTCACTACACCTCCAGGCAAATTTCATGCCAAAACTCACATCTTGTTCAAAGACTCTGAAATACAAAGTTGCTGAGTTCTCAATGTCGTTTTATTTGTGCGTGTGTGTGTGTGTGTGTGTGGAGCAGAGCTACCAAGTCTCACGCATTCTGAGTGAGACTCATGCATTTAGGAGTCGTCTCACGATCTCACGCATGACACCCATTTTTCTCACGCATCGGGCAAAGTCTGCAATTTGGGCCCATAATAAGGAGCATAGCTCAAAGGATAGTTACAAGGATACTCAAAGTGATAGTTACAATTGAAGGTATATTTTCCTTCTGTCTTTCAAAATAAGTTAAAAATAGTCACTTAAGTATGCACCTGATTGCACCATTAAGAGCTAAAAATTGAAAAAGCTCCATGCCGTGGGAATCCGGGGGGGGGGGGGGGCTGCGCGCACATTCGCTCGCCGAGATGCAGAGTCATAAAAATCTCACTCATAAATTTCTTTTGAACTTGGCATCCCTGGTGGAGGTGGGGGGGGGGGGGAGGGGTTAAGATTCCTACTAGATAATGAGGTGCTCTCAGAGTTTATACACAATAATACACTGGGTCCCCTTATATTCGGCAAATAAAGGCAAAATTCCAAGAACTTTGTCCTTCAGATTTGTCTTGTTTCTTATACGCACGATGATATCTGTTGTCATTATAGCACAGTGTTGAGGGACTTTTACTTTAGCTTAGGGTCTATAGGCATCTTAACTGGCGTGGCGCCATTTAAACTGCGGTGGATCTTATAACACAATAACGGACAATCACATTAAACTTTTGTAAGCGCATGATTTTAGCATATGAAAGTCAACGTGAAACAAAGGGGTTTAACCTTATTCAGTGCCTGTATTAGCGCTATCTTTCTTTTGACTGATGGGTTGGACTACTGTCATATTATCGGGAGAAACGCTAAAGAATCTTAGAACTGCACTGAAGCTATATAAGAGATTCGTTTATTGGCGTCGATGAGTGTGTGTATGTGTGTGTGTGTTAACGAAACAAAACTAAATTCATTACAGAAAACAAGGACAACAACATGAAACCGGGATTAGTTGGACACGGGAGAGAGAGAGAGAGGAAAAAAAAAGAACAATCGCCACCAAGCATGAAACGCTTTCTAGGTTACCTGCATGTTCACAGCCGTATCTAGAGCATCGACATTATCATGGCATGTATATCCACATAGACGGCGTCATGGTTGAGGAGTGGATGCTTATTGAGGATCGCATCGATCTGGCGGGGTTAGAATCCCAACGTGGGGAGATGGTACAGAGGGGTTAAGGATTTTCTCTTTCCTATGGCTATGGGATGAGTTCGCGTTGGTTGAGGACTGGAGCTGCATAATGCGGGGGCAAAGTATGTTCCAGTCCAATTGGCACGTAATCTGGGGAGTTCTATTTCGATGAGACGTGCGCGCATTGGCCCGCCTGTACTGGGAGCGGGATACTGGATAGGATTTACGCGTGATTATTGGCTTCGATTAGATACGGGTGCAAAGTATACTGTGCTTGTGATTATGTAGGTGTGTCGGTCACAAATAGGCATGCATGTGTGTGTGCGTGTGTGTGTGCGTGTGTTTGCGTGTGTGTGTGTCTGTGTGTGTGTACATATGTGTGTTTGTAATCGTATTGGCAATCTTGACAGCGCGTCAGCCATCAGCTGTGTCTCCTTACGACATTTCCCACGGATCAATGACCTACGTGAACCCACGTACGCCAGTGGCAATGCCCGACTACGTAGTCCCCACGATCCAAGTAAAAACGTGCAGATTTCTCCAAAGTTATTGGTCAGAGTCCATAGCAAAATTGCGATATTTGCGATTATGGGCGTTCACTTTGATGTGCTTCCGGGGACCAAAATGGCACCAGAGTCAATCCAATCACGCTAGATCAAAACAACAGTGTTGCTGGATCATAAATATGCATGAGAAACAATCGAGTTATTGCTTGATCTTATTCAATCATCTGGTTTTGTTTGTTTGTTTGGTTTTATTTCGCATTTTTCATCATTTCGATTCGAAGTAACATCAAGATATTTTTTTTTACATTTTCAATACAAAATAACATCATCAATAACATTTTCAGCATTGCGAACAAAGGAAAATACAGTATATACCTAACGAACAAGTTAATTGTCAGCGATGATAATAAACGACGTCATTAAATAGGGAATGTTTATGAGGTGAAAAATGCACCAGACCACATATCGTAAGCGTGTGATTGAAATGATAGTGGCTTGAGGAAGTGGTAGTGAAAAAAAAAATCGAGTGTTAAGTCTGATATTGTGCAAGGTTCATCGTCCTTAGTGCGGAAGTGCATGGACCTGAAAATAATGGACAACTGCGAATAAAAAGGATTCAGAATTTAGGTGCATTAAAACCATAATGCAAATGAGACACTTGAAACAAGTTCCGATGTCAGACACAGTTTCAATTTAATTGGTATATCTGGACAACAAATATTTTTGATGGTTGCTTTGAAGTAATAGAGTGCTGTTCGTGATTTAAGTGTGACTGGTAATGAGTGCCATACGTCAGGATCATGATGTCTAATTGATTTATGCGCTAACAAAGATCTAGGATTATTGAGATGAAAGTCAGATGAGTGGCGTGTGGGGTAAGAATGGATATCAGTATTGTAGGCAAAGAATGATTCAAATGAAGATGGAAGTAGTTGTGTGACATGCTTAAACATAAAGATGGCTGTTTGGAATGTATGGATATCCTCAACTTTGAGTGCTTTCTTGTCTTTGAAAATTGGAGTGGTATGGTCAAAATAGTTTGAATGGGAGCATATTCTAATTGCTTTCTTTTGTAATAAAAAGAGTGCTTCGATCTTGGTTTTGCAGCAGTTTCCCCAAACAATGTTGCAATAATTCAGATGCGGAAGAATAAAAGCATTACATAACACAAAAAGAGACTTTACAGATAACAGATCTTTCAATATATACAATATACCTATAGGCCTATTCTAGATATCAAACTTAGTACACTATCAACGTGATCATGCCAGGTCATATTGGCGTTCATAATTACGCCTAGAAATCTAACTGAATATGTCCTAGTAAGAGTTATACAACACCTCAGAATGATGTCGAATTGTGATTGGCCAAGAACATGTCACATGACATTCAATAGAAAATACCTATCAAACTCATTGAGAGTGACAGCCATACAATAGGCCCCTGGCATGGGCCTATAGCACGGCTCGAAGGTACTATAGCACGGCTTCGCGGGGGGCTACTAATGCATGGCCGCTCACAGAGTTCTGTGGCTCACACCCGTAGCAAAGCGCCAGCAAACTACATTGTACAGTGTACGTGCTGGCCGGCTGCGCTGCGCTGCCGGTAAGTCTCACAGACCAGGCGCGGCGGAGTACGAGTACTGCAACGTTAACGTGTACGCGCAGTTACTTTACCTAGCTAGTTGCATGTATCGCGGCCTTTACACCTACTGCTGTGTTTTTACTTTTGACTCTGATCTGCTACGTGGACCACAGTGATCCCAACATCAAGACTTCATTTCAAGTTGATCGAAACCGTAATTTGATTATTTTTCTGTGTTTTTATACAAAATCATTTTCGGAAATAGACAAAGTCTAGACCTACTACTAGATCTACCGACATCTCAGATCGACCTAACAGTCAGGCCTAACTCGATCTAACGTTAGCATAGACTGGGTATAGACCCTGCGGAGTTCGTGATTCCTGTGACTGTGTGGTCGAATCATGACGAGTGTTTGAAAGCAGTACACAGGGTGGTTTACAATTCTCTGCCTAATTGTTACATTTATTTTTGGGCCTTCCTGAGTTGCCGGTCACTAATTTTGTATTGTGATTGTGGACAAGGTGTTGTATAAAACGAATAATTTATGATTTTGTTCGTGCATTGGGGCACGTAATACCGCACTCGGCGCGAGATTCGCCACTGGTCTATTCAACGCGGCGCTACGCGCCTTGTTGAATAGACCAGTGGCTCATCTCGCGCCTCGTGCAATATTCGTGCCCTATGCACTCACAACTCATAAATTATTCGTATAATATACCATTTATCATAATATTGAGATTTACAGGTGGAGTGTTAAAATTTTGAAAATACATAAAATTAGTTTTGGCTATATTCAATGATAACTTATTACATTCAAACCATAACTGAACTTTCGCTAACTCAGAATTCATTGTTCTAGTAAGTACATCGATATCTTTGTGTAAATATGATATTGTATATTTGTGTCATCCGCAAAGAGAATGAAAGTCAATTTTGGAGAAGAACGAACAATATCGTTGATGTATAAAATAAACGAAAAGGGGCCTAATATCAAGCCCTGTGGGACTCCACATTTCAAATTCAATTTTTGTTAATCTTTAGATTGAAAAGAAACATATTGTTTTCTATTTGTCAGGTAATCTTTGAACCATGCCAAAGATGTTCAACGCATAATTCTCTAATTTATTAATCAAAATGGAATGGTCGATCGTATCAAATGCCTTACTAAGGTCTTGAAAAGCTCCAACACAATGTTCCTTATTCAGTAAAGCTTTAATGATTTTGTCATGTAGTTGTATGATAGCAGAATCTGTTGGATGAAACTTCCGGAACCCACATTGATTTGGATTTAATATATTGTATTGTTTAACAAAATCATACAGTCTTACGTGAATTATCTTTTCTAAAATTTTTGATGTAGCAGGCAAAATTGATATGGGGCGATAATTTGATGCTAACGAAGGGTCGTCTTTTTTAGATATTGGTATTACTCTTGCAGTCTTTAGAGAATCTGGACAGACACCAGACGTAATAGACATATTGAAATATATGATAATGGGTCAATTATTTGATAAATATTTTTTTTTCACAAAAAATTATACTTATTCCGTCATATCCTACAGATGCCATATCCTACAGATGTTGATTTTAACTAAGCAATCAAAATCGTGTAACTGCAATGTTAATAATAATAGTAATAAAATCGTAGTGAGCAACTTTCTGTTGAATTTGAACCTCTATCTGCATCGCTGAAAGATTAATGTATTCGGTGTATGCAATGTATCCAGAGACTTCCGTTAACTTAGAGGCTGAATATAACATGAGTAACTACCAATATAGTTAACATACCACAACGGCAATTTCTCACTGCGAACTATAGATAATATATGTTGAGAGATAGCAATGAATTGAAAAATCACCTATCACTTGAGTACTAATGTAATACACAGACCTTTGTACTGAATTTATCTGTGGTTGTATTACAGTGTTGTTGTGTTTGTTTTATTATGACAAAAAGCAACGAAACTTTTAAAAAATGACCAGAATTGAAGTGGTCATGGTAAGGAAATCGCAATTTGCGAGATCCTTTGCGAATTAGTGAATAGATATTGCAGTAAAAAGACAAGAGAGACACGGAGATGATAGGTTTTAAAATAAAGAACGACACCATGTTCTTTCCAATCCCTGTGCACTCGTTTCTTGTGTACGTAGGGCCTACCGCCGAATCTCACTTGCGTATCATAGGTGCTTACATCTGCAAAACACAAATACACACACAAACCAACATCAACAACAGGAAGAAATGAGGAGTAATTAGACTATAGTTGTATTTACTATATAATCATGTACACATGCAAGTGTCAAATGAAGAGGCCCCTTCCCTTTCCCTTTAGGTTCGTTATTCCGAAGGCTCTTTAGTCCGAAGATTCGTTATTCCGAAGGTTCGTTATTCCGAATTTCATTTTCGGATTAACGAATCTCCGGAATAACGAACCTTCGGAATAATGCCACAAATGTTCGGATTAACGAACCCTTTTTCATTTTCGGATTAACGAACCTCTAGGTATAGGGAATTTGTGTGTTTCGGATTAACGGAATTAACGTGCTTTGGAATAACGAAACTTCGGAATAGCGAACCTTCGGAATAACGAACAGCACCCGTATTGGTTATGTACACGCGTCCCAGTCGGGGGCTATCTCGGAGTTGTCTTGTTCTTTCTTTCTTTCTTCCTTTCTTTTCTTTTCTTTCTTTCTTTCTTTCTTTCTTTCGTAGTCAAGACCTGGCATTTTTCTATTTGTTCACGTAATCAAGCGGCGACCAAGAGCCTTGTAATGCACGAGAACCTTCTGCTCTTTTCACACACGCTGTTGGTTCATCTTACGATGTGCCTTGATTAATTACAACCTCTATTTTCCAATAGGTCAGTCGATCCGCACACGTGCCGACGACTCTAGCAAGGCGTTTTCTGATGGGAATGTTGTTGTTGTGCATGATTTTATTTGTAATGTTTTTCTCTATGTTGTCATTTCACGTTTCACTTCTTCTTTTCTTGTCTATTCTTTTAACTTTTCCTTTTTTTTCTCTTCGTCCTCCTCTTCCTCCTCTTCTTTTCTTCACGTTTTCCTCTTTCTCGTCTTCCTTGTTTCTGGCGCACTTTACTTCTTAATATTCATCTTGTTTTATTCTTGGTTTTCCCTTCTACTTCGTAGTCCTTCCTCTTTAAATTTCTTCTGTTTTCATCTTCTGTTCTTTCTCATTACTCCTAGCTGCCCCTTCCCTCTTCTTCTCTACTCTTCTTTCTTCTGCCTCTTCCCTTTTTTTTTCTTAGCGTCTGACTCCCTCCAGTGAAGGGGAAAGGAATAATTCTGAGGATCTGTGCGTCTCTCCTTTACATCCATTCCATTCCAATTCCTACCACACATAATCCCCTCCATCTATTCTTTTTGTTTCTACATCAAGCGAGGCCAGTTAGTAATTATTTTCAAGTGATTAAATCGGCGGGCAGGGATGAGGTATAGGTGGGTACAGAAAGACAATCTCACGCTACCACTAATCAGCATAGAGCATGTATGGGCACGAATCACATGGGATTTGAAGCGTGTTGATTGCGTCTTTTTCTTCTGGCTCCGATATAGCCTTGTTTAACTTCTTCGTCGTCTTCTTCTTCTTCTTCTTTCTCTCCTCTTAGTCGTCGTCTTCTTCTTCTTCTTCTTTTTTCTGGACGGAAAGGGACAAATGGCTGAATGATTAAGCCATTATGACTAATGATATCGTGTTGAAAACTGAGCAACTCAATTATTTCGTAATTAAATACGGAATCCTTGTTATCCGCTTTCTCAGTTCAGCTGTTCGTCGTATAGCTTCTGCATGGTCTTTCCGTAAGAGCTGTAACCCCGCACCATTTTACCGGTATAGAATCGCATCGCAAAATCCACAGTTGAGAAAAATTGTGATTTTCTTGAAAAACATAGGAAAGCTGACCCTTTGTTCAATAGACAGTCGGAATATTAATGTATGAAATGTTTGAAACAATTGATTAAAAGAAACCTAGAAAACACTGTAACATTATGGTGCATAACACCCAGGTTAGCCGCTTAGGAGTTACCACTGCTCTCCCACGGGCCCTTCGCCATTATCATCACCCCAGCCAGCAATGCCAGGTACCCATTTAGAGTGATATTCGTTATTCCGTTGGTTCGTTATTCCGAAAAAGTCCCTATATCTAGGCCTACACGTTTGTTAATCCGAAAATGAAATGTATTACAGGGTTCGTTACTTCAATCAATGGTTCGTTAATTCAAATGTGAGAAGAATTCGGAATTATCGTCCTTATTTCGTTTTAGGATTTAAAAAACACCCTACAGAATAAGGAACCATTTTTCATTTTCGGATTAACGAACCTTCGAAATAATGAACTGTAACCCCATCTCCATGCCTAGGTCAAGAAGGACATTGTTGGCTAAACCTCTTGTGGAAGGATTAACCCACCTGGCAGGATTCGAACCCCATGCGACTTTCTGCTTACAAATCCTTGGTGTTATCCACTATGCCACAGTGCCTCAAACGTTTGCTTTCAGTTAATTCATTCATGGGTTTTGATATTGACAGGATGTGAGGGTAACAGTTCGTTATTCGGAACGTTCGTTATTACGAAGGATCGTTACTCTAAAGATTACTTATTATTAAGCAAGGTTCGTAATAAGAAAAAAAAATGAAATCAAGCATTATCCAAGGTGGCAAAGGGCAAAAAACACTGTACTCTTAAGATCGTCCTTTAAGAGTATGATAATCTAAATCCAGTCCCTTGTTGCATTTTATTGTTGTTGTTGTTGTTGTTGTTGTTGCTGTTGTTGTCATGATCGTTACTGCTGGTATTTATTGATGTTAGGCTGTGTTCTCCTTTTTTTAGGGGGGGGGGAGGGGGGTTGCGGAAACAGCATAAATAAAACTGCCCCTCATACCGATTATCAAATAAGGTGTGTGATACTTTCTTGGCTGTATCAACTCTCGCACAGCAATGCTCTGTCAACTCGCTGGTTACTGTGCAACAACCTGCAATTCTTCTGGTTCACATGAGGAAAAAAAAAGAGTTAAATACAACAATAAAAAGAGTGATTACAACGCACCCATCAGCTTAAAAATCCCTTAGAAGCTAAAGTGGGTGTTGTTGTTGTTGTTGTAGTGGTTGTTGCAATTATTGCGAGGTGCCCTGATAGTCTTGTGTGCCTCGGTCACCATACATGCAGTGTTCCAGTCCCAAATAACCTTCATCCTCGTTATTCAGACCGATATTGGACGTAGATGATAAGTGGTGTCCTTGTTCCCTTTATTGCATGGAGCCCGATATAGGATCAGATTTTTTTTTCTCATGATAGGTGTCGCTTCCCTCATTCTGGTACATGAATCCACGTGCCATATTATAGTTATGAGACATAGAAAGAAGGAGGTGCGTATTCATATAGTAATACTTCCATCATTGCATCAGTCCGATGATGTTTTGAGGATGGGTAACGGTTCTCATTAAAATTATGAAAAAACAGTAATTATTTCTCTCGTACTTTCTGTTATGAGACGAGAGAGAGCAAACACAGAGGGATATTGTGGTTAAGTTCCCCAGGAAGGAAGAACGCTGATAGAGCTGGCATATTTTGTCTCTAAACATGTTTTATCTTTCACAAAGATATTGATGACAAGACGCGCTTTGTTTTTCTGAAGAGAGCAAAGTTCAAGATCATATCTTTCTTTTGCAATCAAGAGCAAAGAAGGGCTCAAAACCACCTGCTGATTGGTATCGTTATGATTAAACTATGGTAGCTTTGGAGAGGATGCATCCACTCTTCACCACAGATGAGATTGAATATAGTAGACGCTTTTGCTGAATCTCTTTACTCATTCCTTCTTCAACTTTGCAGGCTGAGTCCCGTAGACTACCATTCGAAATTCTAGCTGAAATAATCACGATGATCGTATGTACTCGCGCAGAACGCATGCACGGCGGCCGAATGGATTTTGGGTGCGCTAAAACACTGCCTGGCACACTCGCTGCAGTGTGCATAAAGCATAAGAGGGATCGGGCAGGGCAGGTCGGCTGCATGCAAAATGCGTCCCAGTAAAACGCTGGCTTTAGCGCGGACTACGGAGAGTTGCTGATGAGGTTGTTGGCACATACCGACACAAAAGGTGTAGAATGCCCAATGCTCGTTCGATCGCTGGATGGTTCCGGACGTAGACGCGTGTTTTCCCCCCTTCTTCCCCCAAATCGAGTTCTGTATGCGTTGCAGTGGGACACAGAGGGCATAAAAACAAGACAGCAGGGCAAGAGGGGTGTCTCGGAGAGAGGAAAAAAAAAATAGAATAGCTGAGCGTGTATCAAACCAGGAATTTATCACATGTCTGTTGGATGGTCCTTCTGTTCTTCAGTGTATGCAGCGTGATTAAACATCCAAGAGTCGAGTGACCTTGACTCTGGATGTTCACTCATTCATCCGTCCTTGACAACTGTTGATCTGCAGATGTCGGCACGCCATCCATCATCCCCTTCACCGCTTGTCTTGTCTCTTTCCACCTACCTGCCGTCCTCCTCATTCTCTTCGTTCGGCCACCACTTAACATGTCTAACCAATAAATCGTCATCACTGGCTTAACAACTGGATTCGCATCGCCATTTTTTTTTCGTTGTTGTATCAATCCCTCCCTCTCTCTCTCTCTGTCCCCCGCCATCTCGGGCAGAGATGTCATTTTTCCTCGTCTTCTCATCATTTCGTGCCCCCGGTATCTTGGCCGTGTGAGTGATTTATATTGGATATCCGCCGCCTGTGATCAAAGCCTCAACGGTACTCCATCTTGTCATCTGTTCCGGGTTTCCTATTATTTCGTCCTTCTTTTTTTAATCTTCTTCCCGCGCGCTCGTCATCCTTCGCCGAGACGGAGGACCCTATCTATTCTTTGGTTACGTCATACGGGACGCATGCACCCGACGCCCTGGCTACCCAGGGTGCTACGAGAGGGGGCGAGGGTGGAGTCACGGCGGGCACCAAACCGGAGCAAGGAGGGGAGAACGCACCAGAAGTTATGGCACAAGGTAAGAACGCCACAAGACAGTTACATTTTCTTTTCTCTCTCTCTTTTTTTTTTTTGTCAATCATTTGCCCTGGTAAAGAGTATTGCGGGTCTTGCTACCTCAAGCGCTGCGATTTTTTACAGGATGCAATCAATCCAAAATTAACCTTTTCTCACTCAGAATGGAGTACAACTTGATTGGAATTGATTGAATTGATGTCTGCAATTGGATATTGACAGTTGGGGGGGGGGGTCGTTTTGAGAAAAAAAAAGCTCACAATTCATCTTCGACAATAACAAAGAGAAGCATGATTCCTTGTGTTGCACATGACACACGCACAAATGAATTCAACATGCGCACATATTTCTCTGTGTATCATCTGTATACATTATTTTTTTCATCCCTGTTTAGATGTACGGACAATTTTAAATGGCAATAATACGTATGGAACACGAACCATATGCGCAGTCGCACATTCTTTTAATGTAACTTGATATAAGCGTTGGGTGGAAATAGGGATAGATTTGTATTACGTTTGCCGAAACTCATCAATTAGTTTTAATTTTCATAGGGGATTTCTTATTTCATGCACGTTTGTTTTGTTTTTTATGACACTATCATGAATAGTGCCTTCTGCTTTCGAAATGCGAATATACAGTGAACATTATGTGTAGCAATGTTCGAGGCACTCTCGTAGACTACTCGCTGGTTCTTGATGCGTTTGGTTAAATTGCTTCGGATTAGGGGGTCATAAGTTTACCATTTTCAAATGTCGCTCCTTGCCTCCTGCAACTCGTCCCTGCCTCGTGCACGGGATTGATTTTGCAAACAAAATGATTGCCTTCTCTTCATATTTGTAAGATGCTGGGGCATCTGAAAGTGAAACGCATCTGCAAGCATGCAATGTCATTGTTAAGTCCTCTATTCAACTGCTGCGCAGTGAGGAGAATGTAGTTATGAGGAGTACTACAAGAAAGAAAAAAAAAAACCCAACAGGCATCCCCGATGTTGCCTGTGCATGCGCAGGAAAAGTCAATATGTACCGATGTCATCTCTAGCTTTGCTGAGCATATCTATTCGAAATGTAAAGGTTAAGAACGTGTTAACGTCGCGTGGAACAGTCGGCAATACAAGATGGACTTTTTTTTTCTCAGGGAGTTCCGTAGCATGGAACAGCGACTCGTGTATGCGACACAATATCTACGTTAAGAAAAAAAAATCTGACATGCACGCCATACCATTACTTTAAATCTACAGCGACGAGAGCTTATATTTGCTGTGGCGTGTAAGGTAGAATCTGGGGAATAGGGGTTGGGGAAGGGGGTTGCATAGTAGTACTAGTAGTAGTAGTGGTAGTAGTTTTGATAAGACAGTGAATTCCTGTATGCCCTCAGCGAAAGACAGGTTGTGATTGTAAGGCTATTAAAACATTGACCCATGGTTAATTCCTAATTCGGAGATCCATCCAAAGAAAACACCATGGACCAATCAAACGGAAATGAATGACCGAAAAGAAAGCACGGTATGATAACAGGTTCGGGAGACTCAAAGATGGAATGAGGGGGTGGGGATGGTGCAAAGTTTCTAACCCTATCATACCCTAGCTCATTCTCCCCCAGTCTCTCCTTATCTCACTATCTCATCTTTTTCTCTCTCCGTACTATAATCTTTCTCTCTCGGTGTCTCTTTCAAACCTCAACATGTATCCCTATCCTTGTCATCCACTCTATCTATCTATCTATCTATCTATCCTTCTCTACCTGCGTCTCTATCTCTTTCCTTTCTGATTAACACTTGACCGTGTGGTGTTTACTCGACTCCCCAGTACGACAAGACTTCGTATAGCGTGCCAACCGAGCCATGCGTTGATGATGGTGATGAGGTTTATGCGCCCACCGCACTTGCATTCTGTCTCAGACAATGCACTCCAATGCAGGGCTAGTACTCCACCCCCTACGCCACATCCATACCCCCTCCAACGTCCCCCCCATCCCCAACGTCCCCTCCCCATTCCCATATTCCACTTTCTCTGTGAATGTTTATCGGGTACAATTCAATGTACCACCGATATGCAACTATGGTCGTTCGTCTCATTATCATTAGTCGAAAGTAAAAAAAAAAGACAAAAATCATCTCTTCGGATGTTCTGTTTGTGTGTGTGTGTGTGTGTGTGTGTGTGTTTGTGCAATATATATATATATATATATATATATATATATATATATATAGGCCTATGTGTGTGTGTACGTATGCGTGTGTGTGTGTGTGTGTGTGTGTATCAGTGTTTTCAAATTTCAGTGCATGTACATTATTTAATGGATTACCTTCTGTACTCGAAAGAGACTGCATGGAAGCGGAAGTGTCCAATTTCCAAGAAGCGCTGATGCGTATTCTCATTATTCTCATTGCACATCGCGGTCCCTGAGAGCCCGTACTGTGGCTATGTGTTTGTGGTTTGATTTTCATCAAAATAATGTACTGAACACAATAATTTCAAACGTTTCAAGAATAGGATCTTCAGGAATGATGCCATTACAACTGTTCATTACTGACCAATGGAGGTGTCGAAGCAAAGTAATATCTCGTATTTCAGGCGGGTACCTTTAAGATGATCCACCTATAATACATTTGGAGTTTTGTCCTTGGTTCAGTTTATTGTTGATTGCTCCACGATGATGATAATAGTCCAAAGGAAAAGACAACCCAGGGTGCTATTACTCACAAATGAGTAAAGCTTGCATGTGTTTTTAATTGGGGTAAGAGTACTTCCAACTTCTTCGACGGATTTGCAATGCCACGATTGTTCTTTACATCAATCTTTTCTTAATGCCCGTCATTAGTTTGCCATTGATTTTGTTAATCACTTTTGCGGCGGAATTGACTGGGAAATCGACGGCACATGATCAAAATACTGACCATAGTGAAATGCGTTGGAAATAGTGTGGTGCCGGTTGTTGTCACCTTGCCTGTCACACAAACACTTTGCATGCACGCACAAATCGCGCGTGAAAACAAATTCCTCACACAGAGACTCATGAAAATGCACACTCATGCACACACATAAGTACCCAAACACACATGCCACACACACACACACATACACGCACACACACACACACACACACATCGCATAGGCCTAATATACGCACACGCACTGCACTCAAGTTCAATAACACACACACAAATTTACTGATATTGAACATGTTCACATCTACCATTGATCGGTATTGACGGAGTGTGCTCAAGAAAGGTAGACGGACACGTTTTGCCTTTATCTATTAGACAAAGACATTATTGAACTCATCTCACAGACTAACATTACTAGCGAAGCACAGATTTTGTACACGGTCTCTCACGATATGGAAGGGAAAATTTGACCCACTTTGTCTTTGCAACAATCGGTATTTGTTACCGTATAGTCTGTAACCATGTGAACATAATAAATGTATGTGTCATGTATCATCATTATATTCTGAAGAAATAATAGAAAATAAGAACATCTTAGTCTTGGGTGGAAAAAGACAAGAAAAATGACGCGTGCTTCAGTTGATAACCAAAAGTAGATGCCAGGTTTCTACCTTGTGATTGCATTTGGTGTTTGGTTCTGCCATGATAAACATGCCTAAGAGTCCTGGCGAGGCGTTTATGGAATCACAGCCAAAATATGATATATTTCCCGATACGATTTATAGAAATCCAGCCAGCGAATCGTTATGAATCGAATTGTGATAGTCGGGACAGACGAATTTGTCTGGGAAGAGAGAAAAAAAAATATCCCTCTATATGAGATTACTGTATATCTGAATACTGTTACCGTTAACTAATAGGAACTCAAGCAAGTTGTACACTTTCCCCATGCACGAAAAACTTTTATTTTTGCACGCATTAATTCTAAGATTTCATATGCCATAATTATGCAGAGTAAGAGAGAAAAGTGAATTGACAAACAACAGCCTCGTGTATGGAGAGGTGCACTCTTCATATGAAATAATTCACGTGCTTGTCATTCCCAATCACAACAAAGAATTCATTGCGTCATGCGTTGTGAACAATTATGTCATCTTTGGGCAAAATGGATTAACTTCCCACATTTCGTCAGCACAGTGTTGACAAATTATGCTTCTTTTCGTTATAGGTGAAATGTTTACGACTAGCCAACTATGACCGACGGTATGGTATGATCTGAGTTTAAGTTGCTGTTGCTGTCGAAGTTGTTTGAATCCTTTAAGATCTTGGCTCGAAAAGTAATAAAGGCCTAGTTTAATATTTGAATATGGAGCGTGCATGTATTCTGCAGCGAACCCTTGTAAAAAACAGCACATTCACAAATTCATGAAGGCAAGCACTCTCAACGCAAAACGGCCGGCATTTACAAATAGAAAAAAAAAAGAGAAAAAAACTTCATTGCTTATTCCATTCATGTTAAAGTCTTGCAAATTTCCGTTACCACAAGCTCATGCAAAAAGAAAAAAAAATGTATTAGAAGAAACCTATCTGACTATAAGGTCATCTTTACCGGCCGCCTATTCGCGGTTTGCTCGATGCTGTTTTTCACTGTGCCTACTCTACCGGCTATCCAAACGACAGGAGTGTGGATCCTTTGTACGTGAAAGCACGCTTGCATTATTGTGTATGCGCATGTCATACATCCAACTCACAAAGAGAGAAAAGAAAGGAAAAACAGGATGGGAAAAAAAAAAGAAAGGAGGAAAGAATGAAGGAAAGAAAGAGGAATGCCGTAGTTGCCTGCGTGCGTGCCGAGACTTCAAAAACATTATGCTGCACCCGTCATTGTATCCGCATATCGAGAGCCGGACCCGGAGTTGCAATTTTGCTGAAAGATGTAATTGGCAATCTTCAACAAAATGACCCCGTCTGCGAATAGCAGTCATGCATCTTGAGTACGGCATATGGGGGTTCCGAATGGAGAAATCCAATATTATGCATCTGTGATGGGATGGAATAAATGAAGCCGGCGGTTTTATTTCTCGTTCGACTTCGCCGGTGGAAGAAAATTCAGGCTGCGTTCCACCTTGGAACAGATGAAATTTCTTCCATTAGTTTATTAGCATAGTCAGGTTGAGGGTATGGAATATGGAAGCAGGCGTGACAGTACAACATGTGTAAATGTCAAATGTCAAAGGGCAAGTAGATGATGTGACAAACAATATCATAGCGAGGATGCACCTGTTTTCATTTATGTCGTATTGTTATTCCGGAACTTTTTATTATCTCCGCCATGGTAGAATCAAGTACTAGTCATATCTACACGCATTTACTGATATTACGGTGCTCCGTCACAGACGCTTTGATGTCGAAAATTGTCTAGCCAAGGAGTACGTGTATACACCTGCGAATGAAACTTGTTATCATCTTTTATAATGCTACGTGCTCGTGTGTTGACTTATGAGTGCTGTGGTAAGATAAAAAAACAACAACAGTGTGTTTGTGTTTTGCATGTTTTACTTGTGACATCTCTGAATTCTACATCATTTTATGCTCTTAAACATTTCAGTTTTTCAGTATTATCATTTCCAAATTTCTTCCATGCGACGGATTACTCTTTGTAAATATCAGTAGTTAATATTGCTGGTTATTGCGTGATAACGATCGCCGATTTTTGAATTTTCTCTCTTCCTTTATTAAAAGTCTGAAAAAAACTCTGAAATAATCCGAACCTTCTTCACTCAAATCTTTGTAGATTGTACTGTTATTTCAACACCCAAAATGATAACAAACGGCCAATGTAAAAACTACCTGGCTTATAGAAAATGTTTACAATAAATGACTTTCGTAACATCACTTGAATGAGGAGGACATTAAAACATATCAGCGTATAAACATAATTATAAAGACTTTAAATGCAAAAACACATATATCCCTTTTTACCAGTTTAAGATTTTGAGATTAAGCTGATGACAAACGACGAAAATAATGAAATATATGTGACAATTGCAAAACCTTAAAAATATTCATTGTTATTTAACGAGTGTTGTATAATTGAAAAACAAAATCCTCTGTTTGATGATGAAAAATGTTTATCTAAAAGCTTTAAGAATGACGTTTATTCGTTTTTGCATTTACCTCTATATGATAGTATATGACTGATTTATTATTTTGCTTCAGGACAAGAAAGGGTAATTTCTTTTGAAACCACTCAAAATCATCAAGTGATTTCGATCACTAGTATATAGATTGAAAAAAGTGCGAAAACAATTCGGCCTGTAACAAGAAGAAACGCAGGCGGAAACTGTCATACAGTATGAAGCGATGTGCCCTTTAACGACGCAGAATCGGCGCTTTTCCGTATTAACCTGATTTCGTCCGGCCGCCGTTCGTTTGCAGCGCATGTCATGCCACAGGTTCGAGTTATTCCAGTTGTTGTTGCAGTAGCTTTTTTTCGGGGGGGGGGGGGGAGATTAGGAGGGGGGTGGAGGGAACGATCATCGTTGTTTCTACGGACATGGGAGAAAGACATTTTCATCGCTGGTTGCCCGCAGCATTTTTCCCCCATTATTCTATTGAAGGAGCGCATTTTATTTTAAAGGGACATGTTTAACACTAGTCTTGCGTCAAGTCACCTGAATGTATGCTTCGTCAAGGCTGAGGCCAGGCCTGTTATACTTATGCCCTCACAGGGAAAGCAAAATGACCAAGGGGGCAAAGAAGAGACACAGGAAATATCAGAAAGCAGCTACACCTGCAGCGATATGAATAAATTAGCACGCATTCTGGCATTGAAATCATAAATCGGCAGCTAAATGCGAACGAATGATTCTCAGTCCCCATAATTACGCCTCTCCTCCCCTCTCTGTTTTTCTTCCTTTCTTACTTTTGTTCTATTTTTGTGCTTGGTTTTTTTTTTTTTTGGCTCGGATGTATTAAAGATGAGAAATACCGATTTATAAAAGAAAAAGTAAGAATAATACGTTCGTTGAGAATCCGGTTAGTGAAAGTGTATTTATAAAGACGGAAAAACCGACTCAACTTCGACATTGATCAAAGAACTTTCACGTGCCTGTGTTTTATTTACTGGGAATGAGAACAAGCACTGCCTGCATTATAAACCATTTGGACACACATACATCCATTGTATATACAACTTCATAATAATTGAACGATGCTTTCAATACCTAACTCTATTCACGATAAAATGCCATGATTTAGATTACACAAATATGATAACCGTTACCAGACGACGATGGATATACTATAGGTGTTACAAAAAAAACATTTCCCACTTTTGATCCTTAATAGTTCAAAAACTTTATACCAGATAACACTGACATTGATATTAGCAAAAGCTGAATAGTGTACAATTTTGTTGAAGGCAGTTTTAAAATGACAGCATAATGCAGATTCATTGAATTAAACATTCATTTTTCAGTTGGGTTTCAGATTTTGCTCTATTTTCAGCCCTCTGTACAAAAACTTTAACTTTGCACAGAAGTCCATCGGTGTTTATGGGAGTGTGTAGTTGACACCAAGACAATGGTCCTGGGGGGGGGGGGTTTCATAAAGCTGCTCGTACAGTTACGAGTGACTTACGAGCGACTGGTGATCAGTTCTTGTGCTGAATTGTAGAAATTATAGCACATCAGAACTGATCACCAGTCGCTCGTAAGTTGTTCGTAACTTTACGAACTGCTTTATGAAACAGGGCCCAGGACAATTACCAGGATTTGAATGCTCATTATTTATTCATGAGGAATTCCACTATCACAGCTAGTCTTTATTCATTCTGAAGTGTGGTGTATGTAAGCACATGGAAACATGTGCTTACTTTTTTATGTGCATGCATTTCACCCTTTGCTAGGAATTCAGACTAGCAGTGCCCAGGACAATCAATCATGAATAATCAATAAAGCATTCATGTGCCTTGGAGCAGAGCTCTGAACAGGTGGTATCTAGGTCCATTGTTCATGGTCATTGTAAGTACACACTCGCATACACATCATTAGTTCCTGTGTAAAGTTCAGATTTTGTACAGAGGGTTGAAATTTGACCAAAATCTGGAATCTAACCTTGCAATTAATCATGGATTTCATGAAACTGATATAGGTTTTCATATTCAAATTACTTCCAACTAAATTGTACACTATTCGGCTATTACTCATATCAATGACAGTTTTATCTGAAATACAGTTTTTGAGCTATTAAGCATCAAAAGTGGGAAATGTTTTTTGTAACACCTAGTAGATAGCACGTAAATGGTGTATTGAAAGAAGTAATTCTTCAGATGACAATCGCTTTGACATTTCAACAAATCAATATCTGAGCAACTCAATCAGGAAATATACAATGATTGTACATTCTAGAAACAGGTGTTCGTTTAAATGAAAGACAAATGTGAAAACAAAATGTGTGTATGTCTATGTGTGTGTGTGTGTGTGTGTGTGTGTGTGTGTGTGTGTGTGTGTGTGTGCGTGTGTGTGTGTATGTGCCTGTGGCTAAGATGTATCACTTTAGATTGTTGTTCCATATCACATACTAACTTGTGAAATTGGATTAGGCAGATATTGGCAGGTAGTGTCGTTTCATAATGCATGTTTGAACATGATATTGTATTTTACTCTGGAATTGTGCATGGACAACAGCTTAAGCGACACGTTAAACATGTTTTACGATGTCACCATTAACCTCAGCTTAAAACAACCGGTTGAAAAAAAAAACGCAGCGCATGGGCTATACTCATCACAGTGTTCATGCAGTCTCTTTCGTATAAAGGCATTTTGTCCGACACTGCACCGTGCACACTATAGGTGTGCACGGTGCCTAGGTAAGAGCCGAGGTATAGACGCACATGAATATATCCTATCCACTAACAGACATACACATTTACACACATACACATGCACGGCCTGATATACCCATATTATCATCATACAACTAATGGTATGTTTTACCGAAGCGTGACATCAAATTTGAGATGCAATTTATTAATCAAACTGGAAACGACGGCACTAACAGGAGCCTCACTGCACTTACATGCCGTTTAATCACGTAAATATACATTATGGCATTAATGTTATTACGGCAATCAAAATGTGATCAGCAAAACGTTAATCCAATAATTGGCAAATGCAAGTGATGAACAAACAACGGTATCTTGATACTATACACAAGCTCAAATACTGAGGTCGCGTACGTGTGTGCGTAGGGGAGGTGGATTAACAAGCAAGTCGGAACAAAATATCCTTAAGAAGCCTTCCCTATATACCTTCTGATGCGACCTTGAATGTTGCTTGGCATTGAAGACTCGCCCAGATTTATTAGAAAGTTCGTTGCCATCTTCGCACTGTTTGACCTTGCCTGAAAGGGAGTGAATTGCATATCCTAAGCCGAATGAGGAAAGTAGGGAAAATAATTTCACATGATTATGATGGAAGAAATTAGACTAAATTCAGTTTGTCTCACTGAGCTGTACATAAAGAAAGGTTCTGAAACGATGGTGAAAGCAGTGATGGTTCTTGAACCAAGTATACATGCACTGGAGTTTTGCTTTATACTGTCGAAATTCTTATTACCTGTAGAAGATCGTAAAACATTTCAGTAATTTATGGCTTGATAGGTTTCTAATTGCAAGCTCAGTTTAAAGGGAGTCCAAAAGTTTCATCGGAAGCAGTCTATGATTATACATGGAGATGTCCGCTGGAAATCTATTAGTGTTCTGGGTTAATTTACAGAAGTCATTTCATCACGTTATTGTTAGAGGTGGTGTCAAACCTATTTCTTCTGGCATAAATCGCCGCTGGAGGAAAAACAGTGATACAACTGATGTAACAGTACATCGCTATTAGGTGTTGACCCAACCCCCTTTTCCTCTATCTTCAGTCGATCCGTCCACCCGTTTCAACTTGATCTCTTCGCAGCGGCAAGTAGCTCAACTTGTATCTCTTACCCTTTTCTTTGCCGGAGCCGGGCATGCATATTTCAGGGCCGCCGAGTGCAAAAACACACCCAGGGCGTTTGGAAAGAGGCGCGCATCGGCTCGCTGCAGGCTGGCCCACAGTTCCCACACGTCTCCCAATGCGCGCCTTATAGCTGTCGCCACACTCCCCTCTTTAATGTCACCTGTGTTGAATATTTTTGCATGTATCATTCCCTGATTCGTCCACGGATCGCATGACAGCATAACAAGACTCGCACGGCCACCCCTGCGGCATTCACCACACTATAAGCATCGCATGAGAGAGGGGATAAATTGGGAGAGAGTTGAAAACGAGCTGAAGGGAAAATAACTCCTTCACTCTTCATTTATATGATGTGGTGTTTGTATTTTTCCCCGTTTTCCAAGAATTTAGTTCACATTGGCAAGGGCTGAAATTTGCAAGTCTACAAGCTTTACACTTTGCGGCAAATTTTGAAGGAAGAGACAGGAGGGAAAGGGAAGGTGATGAAGTGATTACGTAAGCTCCCTCCGTATACAATCCTGGAAGCTGATTCAAGTGGAAACTGCGTAGACCTCAAGTAGTACTAATCATGTCCATGCAGAGTTAACATTCATGGTTGTCCCATGTCTGAACGCTGTGTATGAAAAGCAGACAAGCCCATCACTTTCTATATGTAGGTCCGGTTTTTATGAAACTTTTGTCTTTTGTTTGTTTGTTTGTTTTTTATCAAAGTTTACAAAAACATGCGGTGTACAGAAACAGGGGCGGATCCAGGAATTCCGTAAAGAGGGGGCGCGTTTACAAAATTAAATGGGAGCGCACGCACCCCTCCCCCATTTTTTCTTTTTATTTCTTTTGTTTCAACAAAAAATAAAGGGGGGCGTGCGCCGGTTGCGGTCCTCCCTGTATCCGCCATTGAGAAATGCATTTCAAATTATTCGCAACCGTGTATCACTTCTGCCACGAACATTGCCAGAGTAGCTCTTTAAGAATCGTTGAAGGTTCTACGGGCCTGCTGCATTAGCGCGTGAAAACAGCGAAGGCAAGACAAGCGTGCGTCATCGAAACAAGTTATGACACAAACCTTTAGGCATACGGTAGGTGACGCGATTAAAACCATAAACACCCTGAAGCGCAATACATTCTCTCTCTCCCCGCTCCAGTTTTTCCCCCAGGCGCGTTAAAATAACGGGCAAATGCTTGATTGAGGTGGCCGCGCAAGAGTCTAGCTACTCCACGCGAAATTAATTTTGAATTCACCGTGTGCACGCAGTGGGAACTCAGCGCACATGGAAAGATAGTTTGCCGTTAGTTCACACCTTTGCCCCAGTGACGCAGTATTAAACCAGCCGCGCCTGCTATTGATATCATAAGTTAATGTGTTTTGAGGCAGCCCAGCGACTCGTTTACTCCAGCAGTAATGTGATTTCAAGTGTATACTTTTCCCCTCCACTTCCTGTTTTGTTTGTGTTTGTCTTTTCCCACCGTCTTCATTAAGCATATTATAAAGAAGAATTACTGCTATCTTCCAGTCGATGATAATGAGACCTGTAATGCGATTTGTACCGAGCATTATGTTTAATTAAGCGTAATCGCTTTGGCGCATGGGAATCTTTTTATCCACCTTTCTGCCTCGCGGCCATGGAGTCAATAATCCGACCAGACATAGCTTTATCAACACAATTAAACGTAATAGCTATTGATCCTGGTGACGCCACTTCTACCTTTGAAACAAATCGTTCCGAGTGGGATAGCAAAAAAAAAAAAAAGGTAGCGTATGTATAATAAATGCAAATAAGGAGACCGGTTAAATTATCCCTGTAAGGAGCATGCAACAAATAATTATGGTGATATCATAATTTATTATACTGACGGCTAGACCAGTGCAAAGCGTCGTCTATGTTTTATTATTGACTTTATATGTTTAACACGGAATGAATTTTAAAAGGAGGGGGTGGTGGGAGAGAAAGAGAAGAAAATGCGTGCACAGGGGTAACCTCATATCCTGCCACAAATGGCCACAAATAATTGAGCAAACTAAAGAGACGACCAGAAAAAGGTATTCAATGTATATACACGGTCCATTGTTATATAGCACCGGCAAAAGATCTGGGGCATCCACAAGGAGAGAGGTTATAGATGTATAGCGAGAAAGAGGAAAGGCGGTCAGCGGGAAAGCCTCGGTGGTATAGTTTGACCATGGAGCATACAACTCCATGATTTGACACAAGACATCCAGCGATGAACACCGTGACTACTTTGGCGAGGACCCGAGAGAGAGGACTTGAAGTGTTGACGACGTGCTATAGACAGGTGGAACAAAGCTGGAAAGAGCCACTGTGACAAAATCAAACGATCTATCCAGAGAAAGCCAGGCTTGGCGATATATTTATATGACAGACACGAATCCAATTTTCAAGGCCGTTCCACATTATTTGACGCAACTGACTCTCGCTTTCCATTATCTTGCGTAATAAGTTATGCTACACGAACGAGATGCTTTGACTATGAGTGCGCCCTATATGAATTTTCCTTGGCACATTTGGTGATGTTCGCAATCCCGAAGGTTCGTTAATGCAAGAATGAAATAAGGTCCGTTATTCCAAAAGTTCGTTATTCCGAAACACACATATTTCATTAACCTCGATGTTCGTTAATCCAAAAAGGTAAAAGGGTTCGTTAAGCCGAGCATTTGTGGAGTTATTTCGAAGGTTAATCCGAAAGAGAACAAAGCTACCTTACTTCGAAGATCGCCAATCCGAGATTGAAAAGAAGGTGCGCAGGTTAATACTAACGAACCTTTCGAACTCCGAACCTCCATCGTTTCAGGATTTAGCAAACCATCGGAATAACTAACCTTATTTCATTTTACAATTAACGAACCCTCGGAATGATGAACTTATTTTAATTTAGGATTAACGAACCTTCGGAATTCGGCTTGTAACTGACACACAAACAGCCAATAGTCAGTGCATGTGCATATACTGATCGTTTCAGCAGTTTAAGGTAATCATCTGGATATCTCGCTCTCTCTCAGCACACCGAAAAATACGACTGAAGTGGAAGACTACGGTGATAATATGGGATCTATATTGATTACGATACGTTATACGGCGCCAAACTTGAGCGCCGAGATCTGCCACGTGCAATGAGGGTAAAATCTCTGGGAAAGGGCATTTGTCATGAAACACTTGTGTTTCATTAAATTTCAGAGGCAGTCGGGGCGAGATGAAATGTATCGGAGCGACATGCTATCACACGCAGATCTTCGCGGAATCAGAAATGTTGGAACGAATCGGGTCGAATTCTAATCTAATGTTCTCCACAAATGTGATAAAATCAAAGACGTTATTTATCCCCTCGATTTCAGCAGGAGGGCTAAGGTGTCTGTAATCCTGGTGGCAGCATCGTAAAAGAGGAAATTTAGGCCTGCAATACGCATTCCATTCATTCTAATATTTGCATTATTGGAGCTTGCTGATTTTTTTCCGTTGCACAGATTGAGAGAAAGAGAAAGAGGAGGAAGATAGGATAGAAGAAGAAAGTATAATCCGAAAGAACTGTTCTTTACAAAGATAAAAGTGCTATACATCTTATAATGTATCATTCATATTCACGCCTTTATGTGATTTCGAATGTCCTTCTGCGATTTGACCTGATAACAGGCCGTAGGCAAAATAAACTGAATTTTCTTTAAAAGAAAGAGAAAAGAACGTATTTTCATAGATTGAAATAATTATTCATGAGGCCTATTTTCATCAAAACAGTTTATATCGTAGTTCAAGCGTGATCAAATGAAATGCCGGGGGGGGGGGGTCTCTTAAATTGTCAAATTCATGTCGAGCTTCGAAATTTCGTAGAAATTTAGAACACTGAAATCGCGAAAAGCGTACAAACACAAAGAAATATACAACATTATACATAATTCTCATAATTATATATATATATATGTATATATATATACATATACATATAGTTGTCTGCAAAATTATTCATACCCTTGAACGTTTTTAGTGGGTTTTTTTTCTGATCAGTGAATGATGGAATGATCGTACTTTGGTGTGACTTTGATGTATTTGGTTGTCTTCTACCAATTAAAGTTGGATTTGACTTCATTTGCATAACAATAGAAACACTGCTATTTCCAGATTTTTGGCTGTCCTTTATTTGATTATTTTGCTGAAATGTAAGAATTCTCACTGGGCACGTAATGAAATTCAGTGCACTAAATGCTGCTATCACAATCGAATGGCTTGTGATTAATATTGATGGCTATAATGTCCGAGTTGGGATGAAGTCCTTAAAGCCTTTATAATGAATATCTTTACATTTCTTTTCTTCTGCTAATGAGATGAAACTAGAAACGTAATCATTTTCAATATGAAAATGTAACGTATCAAACCAATGCCCGAGTGTCACCTTAAATCAATCATTTTATTAGAAATTGGGATAATTGCAAAAAAAAAAAAATCGGGTGTATGATTTGGCACACAACTGTATATACATATATATATATATATATATATATATATATATATATATATATATATATATATTTATATCATGTTGCACTTCCAAACGCTACGAAGGCATGCCTTTCATAAGGTTAACGACAAAATGACACGCGTAGATTGAGAATGCATACAAAATTCACCCACAGGCGAATCCTTCAATTCTTTACACACAGGAGGCAGTTTCAATAACATGCTGCATCGGGAGCGCCACTCATCAATGTACACATCCAGCAAACTGGTGCAAGTATTCATTCCTTTCAACGCGGATCACCTAGTTCCGATGAAAAAGCCATATGTGAATAATCATTAAAACCTTAAGAGATCTTATCTAATTTTGTACGTTTGTTTATTACACATCTTCGATTCTTTGTTTGTTTGAATTGCTGAATGTCTGCATTCTCCGAGAAAGAAAAAGTAATATGGTCAAAAGGGGGGAAAAAGCGCGTGAGTCGGCACCACATCGTTAATTCAGATTAACCGGATCTGGAAAAGGGAGAGTTTAAACAGCACCCATTCAACCGGAGCCGTCGTTCGCACTCATGCAATTCAAATGCAGCGATTCTCTCACCTTTCCGGGCTTGGCCGGGGCCCCCGTAATGTTTACAGACATGAATCGCATGTTGACATAACCTTTTAAAGGAGGACATTACGGACTCTGCGAATGTCGCCCATGCAGAGTGGTCACGGAAAGGCGTTCGTGCCACATTCTGGGTGCTTTTGTTTTCAGTTTCACCTGATTTGGCTTTTTTTTATTTTTGCGCCTTTTTTTTTTTTGGGGGGGGGTCATTCTGAAGATTTTCTTCGTTTCATGCATTGGCTCGTATTTGCTTCCTCTGTAAACATTTATGTGTCATCTTTTCTGTCATGTATGTATTTCGGAAAACATTTTCATCTCTAGAATTTCTAAAACAAACAGCGTTCATTTTTCATTTACAATCGTAAGCTGCGAATTAGAAATCATTGATATTATCGTTTTAAAAACGACTCGAAACGTATAAGAATATCATTAATCCATTTCAAATGACAATTTCATTGATACAAAACTCTGAGACCATTTTTTTTTTTGCTTTATCATATTCTCTCTTTAATGTAAGCGATGGGCAAGTTCAGGGCTTTGTTTCTCGACAAATAGTGCTGAGAGTGTGTCTCTATCACCAGATTCAACACTAATCCCTGGGCACGTACTGGGGTGGAAATGAGAATCCGGGGCGAGAGAAGGGGTTGGGGATAATGAGAGAAAGAAAGAGGGGAGGATTAATGTAATTCGGGAATAATATGTGTGTATGTATGTACAGCTGCCATGAAAGTCCATATAAAGGTATAGGACATTCACTTTCTGACTTTGTTCTGTTTTTGTTTGGTTGTTGTTGTTTTCTTTTCATTTTCCATCTGACAAGATGGCTTGATAACCCATATTCAGCTGCAGTGGCTGGTCTTCCATGCACGGTTCAGTAAAAGTGAGTATTGATATGGAGCGGACCATTTCACCGGGTTATACACCCTGCTCTCTGCGATGAATCAATTAATGAATGAAGCGGGATCTTTCACTGACTCTTATACACACGATACTTCCATTTTATGTCCTACCCGAGGGACAGAGTGTTTTGCCGCTGCTAGATGAGGTGGTATGGATTACACACAACATTCCTGAGTAAGAACCACGTGGGTTCAAAATCGCGTCCGAACCCTAGCCGTTTTATTGAACGACAGATACACAACGACTGAGCCACCTCGCCTTTAGAATTCTTGGATTTTCCTTACTCTAGGCTTCCCAGGGATATCACATCTATTATATAATTTTTCTCTTTAACCAGGCCACTTCAAAAACACCATACTATCATACTTCATAAATAAAACCCCGAAAAGTTTCCAAGTCAAGACATTCATATAGACTATAAAATTAAATGTGGAAATACGCACAGGATGCAAATTGCTATGATTAGGCATGCATCTCTTCTGGTTATGTCCACCGTAGCATAGGTGCAAAGTGTGATGTCAGTGAGTTGGCAATGCCGTGGACTCGAGTGTGCCATTGTTTAGAGGGCAAGGGGCACTTGTACAGCTAGTACCACGCAGGGAATATAAACCATCTTTCTGAAATGACGTCCCTGGGATACTGCTTTGAGCTCAACGGATGTCAGAATCCCACAAGCGAGTTGTAATATTATTGTACAGTGGTCGTTTGATATGCAGCGATGTGCGCGGTTTTCACGGCTAGATACCACGCTCTTTCACCGTGTAATAGCCAACGTCAAGATACCATGCACAATACAAATGACATCTTCAGGCAGTGGTCTGGAAAGGGTTAGACACGTCCAAGGCCATTCTCGCCTATCCCCGTGCATCAGAAGTTGAACGAGTCATTGGCGTCCGTTGACGTATACCAGGGGCTCTCCTGAAAACCCCATCAGGCAACATGAAATCTCTTCAACACCAGCTTGCGGTACAGATGAGCAGAGCGCTCATTAATTTTTGATGGCTAACGATCGAAGAATGCGATGCACACGCAAAGAATCTTATTCATTCACAGCACGTTTTTACCACCAATTTTGATGCCAGAAACTTACCACGCTGCAGTTCCATGCGTAAAATGAACGTATATCCTGCAACCGGCACCGCGCCTACAAACCCCATTGCATGATTTTATGGAATCAGACTATGTAGTACTGTATGATGCCTCTTTTAAACTCAACCTGAGAACATTACTGCCTACCTATTTTCAAATACAGAGGGTACACACAAGAGAGAGAGAAAGGGGACCGGGGCGGTTGTGGGAAACGCGTTCTGCAAGCCCTAAACTGCATTTGGATTCTGCCGGTTGTTTTCGGTCAGTTAGAATCACACATTTTAAGTTTGTTGTTGTCACTCTGATGGTTTTTTTTTCGCTACACCGAGACCCAAGGCAATGTTTAGCAAAGCCCTACTCTAGAAACGAACTGCAGCGTAAAGGTCAAGTTCTACCGTGTCACACCTTAAATCGAGTGTAAAAGTGTTGCCACCGCATGTACAATCCAAGCTTGAACGAGCAACCTGCGTCAGTCCGTGGAAGGCCTCTTGCATGGTAGGAGCTATTGATACTATGATGGCCATATTGTTAGGGGCTCTCGGTTACACACCATTCAATCGGCATTAACTTACCGCGGGTGCCATGCCGGTCCCCATTACATTATTGTACAATGTGCCTTCTCCCTGCACTCCGAAGTTATTCACAGAGCACGTTCCAGAACGCGACTTTTTGTAAATTCCATGGAATGCCATGATTGCAGGTTTGACATGTTTGATACCTTGTTTTTTCGGGGTGAATGAACAATCTCTGCCTTTGTATTGCTTGGAATGTGATGAAGATGGCTTTAATACCGTCTACTGAAACTACCTTTCTTGTAAAGATGCAACAAAACAACAATAGAATACCGAAGTAATGATGTCACAGTCCTTAGTCATAACTTGGGTTGGAACCAGGTGCGAGCATTGTTAGCAACAATAGTGTTTACAAATATTTGGGCCAGGTGCATGATGTTGTTTATAACCAGCATCCATGGCGATGAATGGCTATGACACTACACTTTGGTAGTCTACAGATTTGAAATAAAAACAGAAACCAACAACAATGATAGATGTCATAAATCGCCAGAAAGGACAACACCACAAAAGCGCAGAAGAACGATTATTCTATTGACGCAGATAATTTCAATTGCAACTTGAGGTGACAAGTGTCATTCAGAGTTGTTTAATCTGTTGTCATCATTTCATTTCATTTATTATACATCTACAGACCAATGAATGGTAACAAATATTTAAAAAATCATTGTATAATATACAAGCTGAACTTCAGATAATGTTTCATGATACAGGACGGATCTACTTCAGTCTGGAGTATGTTATTTTCACATTGGTAAAATTAAGATCACGCCTTATCGCTCAATGGTCGGATAACATTTAATTATGAGGACCCCTAATTTCACAAGCTCTGCTTTTCTATAGGGTCTCCTCGTCTTTCTTCTTTTTTCTGCTTTAACCAGTGTATTCCATTATATTTGTATGCTTGTTATTCTCTTGTTAATTGACGCATTCAATGAGGATTATTGTAAGGAAGGAAGAAAGATGAATGAACTTGAAACTTGAAACTTGAAACCATATATATATGTATATATATATATATATATATATATATATATATATGAATAAAAGACGTTTTAGTTGAGAGATTGTTGAGGAACTCTTACTTCCTTTATTTCAATTATTAATCGTGTTACAGCCAAAAGAAAGTGCGGACTCCCATGTGCAGTATACGAGTAGATCACATGACACCTTATGTGCGTATCATTTTCTCTAGACGCATAATACCCACGTCGTCAGTTGTTGTTTACGGCAGACGATGCCACAAGCTATTCTTCGATTTTGGCACCTCCGCCTTTGCATTAAAAAATATGTAAATGCAGAGTGGACAGGCGTAGTGTCAGTTTACAGACGTGAGCCTCAAGAGGTGAAATGCCTTGAGACCGAACGGACGCATGAGGACTGAGCGAAATTAGAAAACGCGATCATAATTATTAAATACGGCGTCTTCCTCTTGCCGCGCGGCCAATTATATCGGCGGGGTCATGGCCGGTGCATGTGTCATTGCCTGTATTATCACGTGTGAAAACAAGCACGGAAGTGCTTGAGAAGCGGCAAAATGGTGTCTCCCGCCAATGTTTGACTGGGCGCCTGCTCTTCCGCACAATAACCTCCCACCCCCGCAAAAAAGGTTATAAAAAACATCACATTCCAGAGGACACTGTGCGTTTGTTGTAAAGAAACATCGTACAATATGTGGAATCAATTTTCTGATTGCAAATGACATCGATACGTGCATTAGCTGTAGGTATACATGATGCTGGTGCCGCTTATTGATTTGCTGAAAATGGCTGAGAAGTGGAATTCAAGATGAATTCTTCCGTTGAGGGAAAGAATGCACTGCGAGTTTTCCTCAATATTATTAAAGGAGACCTCCGGATGATTTCCAGATTTTTACATTTGAACAACTCTAAATTAGTTATCCTGAGGACAGAGTTTCAGAATTTGTGATAATTGGGATGAAGAATAAGGATATTTTCAAATTTATAACAAATTGCAATGAACAAGGATGATGACATGGCAGAGTCACCATAAGAATGCATGAGTTGGGGCACAAGAAAGCAGAACGGAAGAAGAAGGCATGCATAGATTATCCACAGATGAACTGGCAAGCAAGTGGTATTGTAATGGAATTACACTGCTACATATATCTGAAATATGTGAACCTCCTATGTCATCATCCTTGTGCAGTGTAATTTGTTTAAGGTTTTTCAAACTATTGTTTCTCTGCTCAAGAACCACAATAAATTCCACAAATCTATGTATGGAGTTGTCGATTTATGTACTACATGATGTGAAATTATGAAAATCGTCTGGAAATCCTTTTAAGTAGTGAGTTCTCCTTCTTTAGGACTCTCAAAGAAAGTTAGGTACTTAAAGGGATGGTATAGTTGTGTTTAAAATGGGGGTCAGGTTTTAAATTTTTGCGAGATAATTAGAGACCACTTACATGAAATTCTGAAAGGAATCAAAAGCATAATATGATGAAAATCGGTTTTGAAATGGCTGAAATATCCCCCAAAGAAAACAAAGTGGTCCTAAGAGAAAAAGAAAATAAGTAAAAGCCAATTGACTGTCATCCTGTAATCGTAATCCATGAAAAAAAAAAGCTTTACGGCAAAATAAAGCTAGCCTGTGCTCCAGGTTAGTTTGTCGTTATGGCTGTTATCCAGCGTCAAATTCCTCTATGAAAACAAAAGAAACAAGACAAAATAACGTATACAGGCCGTCGATTTTGTATCCATTTTATTTCTTTGTTTTGTGTCCATATTTTATAGTCAGTCGTTGTCTTTGTTTTTTTCACAAATCTGTCTTTCCCCCGAGTCCGACACGGTACAATCAACCACCGGCTTGCTAATCGGGACTGACGGGATGCGGTCTCGTATCGTGCCAGTAATAATTGATATGGCAGCGACGTGTATTAAATGTCACCCTGTTCCCCCCCCCCCCCCCCCCCGCTCCGACTGCCGGCCTGAGTGTATGATGATATCTATCTTTATCTTTGTATCTGTATCAACCTATCTATCCATATGAAACGTCCCCTGACATAATAATAATTGTATGGTTTAGTAGATATAATAACTGTAACATATACATAGTATAATATAAACATACATACATGTATGTGTGCATGTTGAATGTGAAAATGAAGAGAAAGGAGAGAGAGAAAGAGAGCCACAAAGAGAGAGCTACACAAACATAGAAAAAATGTATGTTATACTTATAGGAATGGAACTCGTTTCATTAACTCGCTCAAAATAGATCTGTATGGTTCGGTACCACGCCGTTACGCGCAAATTCTATGCCAATTCTAGCTCAAGTCAATTAGCGGTAATGAGAGATGAACACGAGCGAAGCGAACCCGAAGGCAAATTGGTGGATGAAATGATAATTGTGCGTTTGTGCGTTTGTGTGTGTATGTGTGTATTTATGCGTATTTATTCCCGGTTTCGCACCTCAACCCCGTGAGCATTCCGTGTATAGACGACGAGGGGCCCCTATCTCCCCCTTCCTCTTAGTTGATAGATTTAAGAGCTGTCCTTTTTCGGAAGACACACTTAAAGGATGACGCAAGATCATTCACAATTACTCATGTCAGACGCTGACGTTTATTACTTTCTTGAAGACATACGTGTCGGCACTTTGGCTTTGGTCTGAGCGCGGTTAGAATGGTAAGAGTGGGAAATCGACGCCTCTTTCTTTTGTTTTCCACTCTGCTTTTGTGAGGTTACGATAGGTGACGATATCTCAACCAAAACCTATACGGGGAAGAACCATGAAGGCTCGGACACGCAAGTACATTCTCCTCACATTCAACCCGAATCCTAAATCCGAGTTAGAAGCTAATGGCATTTAAACGCCAACGGATGTCTCTCTAGCTTACTCTCCCTTTCGCGTGGATGTTGGCATTTCCTGTAAGATAGAACCAAAAAAGAATAGAAAGATCTCCCACCTTTAAAATTCGCCGCGTGCATTCTATTTCGACTAAATTGCTTGTAATAAATCAACCCAGTATTTAAGCTGTAGACGCGGCGGTCGTTCCAATAGCGACCGTTGGTTGGTAGCTCTGTGATCTGTGATACGGCAGTAAAGAGAGAACGTTTACTCAAGGTTTTGATGGGCGACATGAATCGAGCAGCCGCCACATCTAAAGCTCACTCCAATCTACACCAATTCAGTCATCCCCTTCCCCACACGAATAAATAAAAGAAGCACTACAACTGCGGATAATCATTTGTGACCTTGCATCACAACAGCATCCCCCTACATTAAAAAACAGCAACAAAAACCGGTTTAGAATATAGATGGTGACAGATTTTGTCAGAGATAGGTAGAGAGAAGGACAGAGAATTTTTCAGCTTTCAAATAATGTAAAACTCATCTATAATGTTCTTAATCAGATGAAATAAGTGATGACAAAAAGAAAATAATCTATCTATACTTGGATCGTTGCTTCCGAGAACAAGGCTTTGAATTCACAGGTGTGGTCGTATTGAAGCACACTCACTTACTCTATTTTTAACCACCAGGATGAGATAATCAGATGTCAATAAATGGTAAAGCCAGGGTTACACCAAAGCCTAATTCTCCCGAATAGATTTGGACCGATTCTGCCCGAATGTAGCCTGAATCGGATGGATTCGGTGGATTCGGAAACCTATTCGGTTCCGAATAGGTCCCGAATCAGCGCAAAATCGCCAATATGGCTATATTCGCGAGGCTATTTGGGTCATTCTGGCCGCTCAATCGACCTACTCGGCTGCTGCTATTCGGCCGTATTCTGGCCTATTCGGCTCACTCGCCTGTATTCTGCTCTGTATTCGGGTAACGATTCGGATGGAATCGGGGAGGTATTCGGGGCATTCTGGGCAGATTCGGCTCTATTTATGATATTCGGATCTATTTGCCTAGATGGTTCGGGCCGTTACTCCCCTGATGATACGAATAGGCCCGAATCTGCCCAGAATGCCCCGAATGCATCCCCGAATCCAACCGAATTCCATCCGAATACATCCCGAATGTGGCCCAATTGAAATTTGTCGGGGCCACATTCGGGAGTAGTTTTGAGGTTATTCAGCTGGTTTTGAACATTTCAAAACGAGTCGAATCCCTCCACGAATGTTCCACAAACCCTCCCGAATTTTCGCGCATTCGGGGAAGGAGAACAGAATGCTCCCGAATCCACCCGAATACACCCGAATACACGTATTCGAGTGGATTCGCAGCAGATTCGGCTCCGGTGTAACCGAGGCTTAACCTAGGTGTGCTTATTTGGTCCACTGCATGTGTGATTATCCTAAAGTATTGTTGTCACGGCTAATCATTTTGAAACGAGTAAAATAGGTTTGCATGTAAACTTTCACGTGCTACATAGGCGGAAAATGTAGATAAACCGCGTCAGATAGAAGAAACATGGGTTTGCACAAATTGAAAAAAAAAACCCACACGCACTATTAAATTCAAACTTGATTTTAAGTTGTTTTAACAGAATATACAACGTAAAGTTTAGTATTGGACACGCAGTTGCAAGTATCAAAAGCAAAATAGCATTATGTCCATGTGTAAATAACTAAACACCCCCCCCCCCCACACACACACACACACAAACACACATTTATATACTCTGCGAAGAAAGGAGGGGGCGACTCAAATGACTGTGCCTGTTTTGGGGTTTTTTTTTACGTGGGTTCCTCGGAAAGAAAGAAAATGAACGTACAAGCTTCTGCAAACACAAAGGGAGAGGAAGAAAGAAAAGGAAAAAGAGAACAAAATATAGTTAGAAAAGGAGAGTACTAGATATAGGCCGATTTCGTATGAGAGGCCATGCATGTAGTGTTTGTTGAAATATATTCAAAAGATAGCGAGTACAATTACAAAAACAGACACTGACAAAACAAGCACTAATCGGCTTTGAAAATTAGCACACTTCTTGTGATATTTTGGAATGGGCTGCCGCGTGCTTTCCTTGACACAGAGTGGCTTACCGATTTCTGAGGAAAGGAAATAATTCCTTCTAATATAGATGCCATTATGGGCAAAGATGCAATGAAAAGGCGAGAGAGTGGGGTAGAGAGAGATCATGCGTGTGTGCATGTGTGTGTGCGCGTGTGTGTGTACACAGCAATGATAAAGACGGCTCTCGAAACAGTAGTGGTAAGTGCTACAAAAGCCAAAAGACAAACACTCCTACGCATTCAGTCAATTATCTAATACGTTGGACAATCCGGAAGAGCCTGCTCACGATGCATTCTCTTGTTCTTGTCTTGTGTCTGAGGGGATGAAGCAAGATGGACTTTTACTTTTAACACGAGGCATTAGCACTCTCCGAGTGATTGCTCTGTGCAAACATGCAACAATGTCCATCTTGCTCAACTTCTTTAAGCACTGCAATGTCTTATTCGTTGCTTCTGATGATTGCACGGCCTTACATAATCATGATACAGTGTAATACATTTGTGTGTGTGTGTGTGTGTGTGCGTGTGCGTGTGTGTGTGTGTTTGCGTGTGCGTGTGTGTGTGCGTGCGTGCGTGTATGCGTGTGGGTGTCAGATCAACTTCTATTCTTAAAAAAAGGTTATGACTTTGTCGTTAGTGCGAAATTACTTAATGGATTAAGAACAGTTTACCTTTCATCCGCAAGGTCTGTTGCAACGATACGGCGTACTGGTGCATGGGTATACTGATGAATGATTGTTGTAGTAATCAGAATCAAGATATTCGTATTTTTCATTTGACGAAACAAGCACTGTACTCGAGCTATATTACAGACATGAACAGTGAGAGTAATTACATCCATTATAAACTACGCTCAGTGAAGGTTACGAGCTGATGAATGATCGCCCCTGTGATGAAAGCGCAAATCGAGCGTGGTGAATTTACCAAGACTCACGTCTTACCAGCGACCTTTTCTTTCCTTCCCTGCAACACCCCGCAACAGTGTCGTCACGTCTGTGTGGAAACCAGAACTCCTTTTTTAATCTTTGCTGTTGTTGCTATTGTTGCATTTGGGGCGGGGAGGAAGTGGGGGCAAGAAGAATGGGGTGTGTCGGGAAAGCGTCTCCTTGTGACCCGCCAGACAGTATAAGGGCGACGTGTTGGTTGGGGGAAAGAAAGGAGAAGAAAATAATCTGTCCCAGGAGAAGGGTATGGTGGTTTTGAGAAAATATCTTTGATATCGTCTTTGATGTCGCCTGTGGATGGAGCGATTCACATCATGCACTAGGGATGATGAGTCAGGCCTTTGCCCATATTCACTTGTGCCGTCCCCAATACTCACACTCAAGCGTCTAGTGTGGGAGGTATTCACTTGCTGCATGATATCTTTGTGCGCAGATCAATCCAACATCTTTCACAGTGCCAACATTTTGTACCGCTTCTCCAGTGAAAACTATGATATTATTCGTTATCCTCATCGCAACGGGATCAGAAAAGATAATGGTACAACTGGACACCGTACCTGGGGGTGTTTCATAAAGCTGTTCGTATAAAGTTACGAACAACTTACGAGCGACTGGTGATCAGTTCTTGTGCTGAATTATGGAAATTCTGATAGGTATAGCACATCAGAACTGATCACCAGTCGCTCGTAAGTTGTTCGTAACTTTACGAACAGCTTTATGAAACAGGGCCGGGGTATTTAATTTAAATAACATTTACACACGCACACAGACAGACACACGCAAACATACACGCGCGTGCGCCGCGCACACATGCACGCACGCACGCACACACACAGGGGTTCCGTCTTAAATATGTAGTTATAAAGACAGAAGTCTGATAAAGGCCTATATTGTAGTTGCTATCACACCAAGGATGTACTAAGATCACTTTTTACCCCCTGGGTAACACGTGCTATTGGAGAACTCACTGGATATAAGGTGATGTAACAGGTGTCGTCTCCTTTCCGATCACCTTTCATATACCGACAATTTAACAAACTCTGTCCTTCTTGACCTTGGTGCTATAAATAGAAACCTGGCACTGCCGAGGTAATTAATGAGGGCATAGTCCTGTGGGAGAGCAGTGCTTACCATAGAGAGGCTAGTCTCAGAAAATAAACCTTTATTGTTGCTGTCATCCATAATGATAACAATGATGATTATCATACCTCTCTCTCTCTATATATATATATATATATATGATAAATATTCTTCTGCGCTGCAAAATCTTCTGATATGCTTGACAATAATGCACAGTTAAATGGGAAAAAATGTCTTTAGTCGTGATTTAAAGTCTTGATAGAAACAAACATAAGAAGAAGAAATGGAAATATAAGTTATCAAATATCATTTTCGAATATAAAGAGAAGGCTGAGGGAATAGCAGATAATGCATTTTACTCTTCCACAATAGTCTGACTGAGCCCTATATAAATCTCGCGAAGGTATACTTGGATAAGATTAGTTACTTTTTATGTCTTTCAGTCTTGGTAATAACAGCAGGGAAAGGATGCACTGACCTGACGACCAAGACAATGTCAAAGCCCTCAGAAGACTAATACCCCAAATGATGTGACAGCACCAAAGCGTGCGAAGATAATGTTCTGATTTCACAAGGAGCAGGTCCCGAGGTTAAATCCTGCTCCGTGTTGTTTTACCCTACGCATTCCTCAAACACAGGTGTAAAAGATTGTAACTGGTATAGTACTTGCCGAGGACGAACAATGGCAATCGTGTCCAGATAGATGACACCCTTTAAACCAGACTAATTTTCGCTGGTTCTACTTTCATCCCTTCATTTAATTGCCTTTAGCCATGCAGGACGCATTACATTTCCTATATAAAGTTGATGTTGAAGACTGTCTCTATCCCTCTTTCTTACCCATAAAAAGGAAATAAACCATACTTGTGATCAAACACCTATAGATAGACCCCCACACACATACATCCACATCCACACACACACACACACACACACACAATCACACGTACACATATACACACACATTCACAATTAACATGTTGTCGCCATCCCACACGTAGACACGTTCAGACCTTGGAAGCTGTTTCCCTTTGTGTTGCCGAAAAGGCCATTACGAGGAATCTTCACCATGTTCATATCTTACGTAGATAAAACCATACATGCGACTCGCACGGTTAAAAGTACGATTCTTATCCAAACGTTAGTGTGATTCTCAAATGAAACGAGACTTGATGATTCATTTTGTGTGTGTGTTTGTGTGTGTGTGTGTATGTATGTGTGTGTGTGTGCGTGCGTGCGTGCGTGTGTGTGGCTGGTTTCAATGCGTACGCTGTTATGTATGGTTGTGGGGGGTTGACGACGGGAAAGAGCAGACCTTCCTTTGTACACGTGGGACTGGAACATCGCCACTTCACCAACAAGCGCGCACTTGCGTTCATATACGTGATTATACAGTCAATGACCATGCAGCGGTCACGACCATGATACAACAAAGGTCAGCTTTACAAAAGTACTAGTAAACGATGCACACAATGGCCAAGACCGTCGATATTTTATAATCGAGCTTCATGGATCTAGCCTTGTAGGATAGGGGCAATGCTACATAATCGAGCCGTACTCCGGTAGTTGAATAAAATGCACGTCTCCCCCCCCCCCCCCCATTGCTTGTGTTGGCAAGCAGTGCGTTGAAAACCAAGTAATCGTCCCCAACACGTATTTCCTTGTTTGTTATGACTGACAAGCTAATCATCTGATTATTATCATCCATATCCGACAAACCAGCAAATTTAATTCGTGCCTGGATCTGCATGATGCATGATTCGCACAACACAAAGTTTGATTTGATTGGGTAAAATTGGTATGACAGTTATCGACCATTGTTTATTCCCCCATATTGTTTTTTAGCCTTGACAGCATTTTTTTTCTCTCTCTCACTTGTTGTTTTTATTGGCCATGTTTCTACGAAAAGGAGTACCCTTTATTGGTTTGGCTGCGATCAGTTATTCCGATATATCGCATTGCTTTGCTGTAAGGCGACGGCGGATCGTTATCGCTCGAGACCGCAATATTGCTGAACCCTTTCAACGCTCCACCGGGGAGAACTGGGATTGCACAAAGGTGGCGGTTGCCGTGGCGATCGATCTCTGAGGCAATGACAAACGAGGATGTAATGTGATCGTTTTAACGACCTTGTCTTCTGGAAGGTCATCACCTGTTGCTATTCTGTTGTGTGTGTTTGCGTGCACGCATAATTTTCTTTTGTTGTTATTGTTGTAAAGTAGGTTTTTTACCACGCACCTTGACAGTTGCAATTGACGAATGCAACGATATTATGTATATTTTTGTTGTAAGTCTTGTCAAATACGTGGAATAACTATAAAAAAAAAATCGATATGAATGTACATTTTCAATACATGGAAAGCTCTACATCGTACATTGCCAAATCAATAGGATCATTACCAAACGAAAAATTAAATGGAAATGTGAACATGATAATAACATAGTATTATCTATTGAAGGAAGCTTCTGAATATCCTAGCATCGTTCTCCAAGAACGCCGGGGGAGACATGCAGTGGTAAAAATATCTTGTTCCAGGGTGTGCAAACCGGACGGGAGTCGAACGAAGGATTTATTACTGAAGAGTCCTTAACCTTATCTGTACCACAGTGCTCACAAAATTGAGTCAGAAGTACCCCCTCTCTCTATTTATTTTCTTTCTATTTATCTACTTCTATCTCTATCTATCTATCTATCTATCTATCTATCTATCTATCTAATTATCTATATACCTATATAATTATCTATCTATCTCTCTTTGTATAAACAACTTTTGATGTTTTTATACTGAAATATAAACTCATATATTTGATAAATGCACGTTTATTGTATAATCATAATATTTCCCTTGCCATGATAATGGGAGTGGAATTGTAAATGCATCGAGACAGCCCCAAGTGCTGAAAATCTTACCACGTTTTTGCTTCGTCATCACATGTATACATAACGACATCATGTACGGCACGCTGCAGGCACGTGATTCGCCTTGCCTTGCACATTTCACATTTCAGCCAACGCTCTCTGTATGTGGTTTATTTTTTGACTGGTTCATAAACAGCAATATGAAAGTGCGGTTTTTTAACATGTATAAGACGAACTTTTGCGTGCCTTCTAAGGAGTCCGTCACGCGAACTTGCACAATAGTAGTCAGCATTGAACCAAATATAGCAGTAATTTAATTTTTTTCCCTGTAAACCGAAGTTATAAAACGTGCGCGAAAACGGCAAATTCATAGGAGAATTTACGATTGTATAAAATACGCTTTAAAGAAACAATGTTACTAGAAAGGGAACATCGTAACATGTCTCGTCCACACTTTGCAGAGCGTCCATTTGCAAGACGTTCATTGTTTTCGGTTGATCAGTAATTCTTTTTTCTGATCTTTTTTTTTAACACTTAAACGTAAAAGTCAGAACTTTTAAGCTGGAAGCATGCATCACTCGTCTAAAGATATCCTTCAAAAAGATGTTATTCTTGGTCGTTTTGTGCGTATGTGTGTGTGTGTGTGTGTGTGTGTGTGTGTGTGTGTAATTTCTTTTTTTTTCTATCATTATTCAGCGCCGGATGCTGGGATTCTGTACAGCCTTGAAAATGCTTCTACTCGGTCTATGTGACGAATGTATATACAAAGTAGTCGTGAATCGACAAAGAATCCCCAACGTGTATTGTAAATGGTGGTCCTTGGCAACGACCTAGAGGTTCTCCCACGGGTCATTTTGTCAATCTTAGAGAGGAAGACAGCAACTTGACGAATTTTTTCAACCATGTCTTTCGATTAAAGGACAAAAGAACAAAATAAAACAAAAAGCTTCCGAAAGCTACAGCTCTCACATTTTGTCATTTGCAAGTATGATAGATTACTAGTATATATGGCCGAGTGTATATACCAGTAATTACTTTAAACTGTTACTTAGTCTAAGGCGATAAAAGAAAATAAGTATAGGGAAAAAATAAATACATACAACACCAAATAAAGTCGTCATGGAAAAAGTATAAACCTTAGGCATGCGATTATGATAAATTGTGAGACTTTAAGCGGTTTGAGTGAAATTATAAGCTTAATAGGAATGAATGTAAGTTTCAGCTGCTTTTTATGCAAATTAGGCCCTACTTGCAATCGCCACAAGTAATAACACTTACATGACATGTAAATCTATACTTCCTTATATTTTTTGCCATGCACTGTTTCAAATGTAATTCAGTTTGAAGTCTAATTTTTCGCATGGCACAATGCTCCATACAACGGAGTTTCAATACTGTTAGAATAAAAATATTTAGATGATGCCATTGTATACGACCAATAAGTTCATGTTTCTTTTTAACCTCTGCTGAGCAAAGTTTTGTTTTATTCATTTTGTCCCTTCAGGAGAAATTGTGAATACATATTGGAAATCGTCGGTTTCTAGCCAAGCAATACAAGAAATAAGTCGATCAATGACCTTTGCTCTGCCACTTGATTAGCCATGGGTGCTTTGGGGATTACTGCCAGGCGCGCCACCTCAAACTGCCCGCATCCTTTATCAAACAAACCCAGATTGGATTCGTCCATATTCCCAGGACGCCCTCCTGGTAGTAGACAGACAAACACGGAGAAAAATAGCAAAAGAGGAGAGCGAGAGATATATAGAGAGGAGGATAACATTGAAGAGGAGAAGAGGGGAGAGGGGAGAGGGGAAGGGGGGGGGGGGAGGTACTGCCCTGACCCAAATCAAACGTCATCAAGTCAACCGAAGCGTGGTGCTGCAAATAGACCCATCTTGAGGGAGACCGAGAAAGTTTTTGCTGAAATGGAAGTGGGATTCAATATTTCGCACAAAAAAAAAAGGAAAAGAAAAAATGGAGGCATTACCAGGGAATATGAAAGGAAAAAGAAATCATCTCCTTGTGGACTTGGTCGCCCTATATACCCGAACGATATAATATGCCTGATCATGTTCCTTTCACACTGCTGCTAGACACGTTGATTACCGCTTTTATGTGGTGAATTGGTGCGATCGTAGCCATGATGATACCTCATAACTCACATTCACATTATCGTATAATGTCGAAAACAGCCAATCAATTATCATTTAACATTAAGAGGATAGCTCTCAGTTTAGGGTCGACAACCTGTTTTCTGCAAAAAGTGTGTCCTGATACTCGAGAACTATCACCTATAGGCATTTTTTTTGGGGGGGGGGGGTTATTTGAGAGCAAGCAGAAGTCTAGATGATTGATGTATATGTCATCTGATTCACGGTCATATTCACTGAGCCTGGCAGATGAAGGACAATACACGGTTCAGTTTCGTTATCATTAAGTCTGCTCTTCAAGATGTTGAAGTTAGGGGCGGGGGAGATCAGTCAGGGGGCTGCAGTGTATAGCTAATGAGTATTCAGTTGCGGGGGCGCTGTGGCATAGTGGATAAGACTCCCGACTCCCAATCGGAGGACCCGAGTTCCATTCCCGCCCAGTGCCTATGTACGTCCTTGGCCAAGATGTTTTTTATCCACTATGTCCCTCTCGACCCAGGTGTGTAAATGGGTACCTGGCAACGCTGGGGTAATAATAATGGCAGGCCCTCTGGTAGAGCAGTGGCAACACTGAAGAGGCTACCCTGGATAAATAAGACATCATCATTATCATTATCATTACTATTAGTATACTACTACTGCTACTACTACTACTACTACTACTACTATTACTACTGCTACTACTACTACTACTACTCCTATACTACTACTACTACTACTATTACTACTACTGCTACACGTTGTACTATAACTACTATTACTACTCCTACTATACTACTACTACTACTACTACTACTACTATTAATTCTGTGAAGTGAAACCAACATCTTACGCTTAAAAGGTCCTTTTGACGGTGATTTCTTTGCTCATTTGATAATCAATTATTATAAGGATTTCATAAGATTTCTTTTTTTTTTCGCAATATGTTTTGTGGAATTCTGGAGTTTAGAAAATTGTAATGACTTGCTTCCGAGCTAGTAAGCATTGACTTGTACCTGCACTGACAGGCTTGTCAAAGATGTGCTAACAAATCTGATGTGAGTGCTGCTGTACTATGTTTAATGACTTCCAAAATGGAAGAAAAAATGGTTAAAAACGCCTATGGGAATATTACAATGTCAATTCAATGTTCGGTCGTTCACCTTTCTCTTCGCAACCTTTATTCGCTTCCATACTATGATTAGCTTGGACTAAAAATACCATGTCACTCTTTGTCTAGCGACGTTAAGTTCGCGTCACAATCAAATCCAGTGTTTTTTGTTTCTCTCTCTCCCTTTCTCTCTCTCTCTTTATCTCTCGCTCTCTCTCTTTCTTCCTCTCTGTCATTGGATTAGCCTGTTGCAAGACGTTGTTCATGTGACGTCAATTTTCTTTTGCGTAAATTTGTCTCATTCCCGAGGCTATACGTGAAGTAAAAAAGTGCACACCCAAGAGTTGCTAAACGAGGTCGTTGATGATCGATCGCGCAACAACGGGCTTGACGACTGAATTAATCTCATCGCTTTAAGCCGGTTAATAATGGTAATTACACGAGGAGTTAGACGCACTTTCGTTGCAATTTCCTTTGTGAAAATCGAATAAGTCACTGTGAGCCTCCGGCCTAATTAGTTACGCTAGTCCATACGTTCCATTGACCTCCAGTTTCTATACCGATGCCTAGTCGTCATTTTGGGCAGACGCTGGATTTACTTTATCTCGTCTTTTTTCAGCAAGTACTTCCGGATGACATTACTGTCCTACGAAGCTCACGACGAAGGTTGGTTGCGCAGTGGCGGTTGATTGATTTGTGCTCCTGGAATCAATTTACAAATTGTATTGACTTTTCGATGGATTCCGGTTGGGTTTCTTCTACTTACTAGAGGAGGGGCAATGTGATTATAATGGCATAATTAAAGGACAATGTTTAAACTACCAGTAGTGTAATTTTATTTCAAGATTCATTGTGAAGCCAGAAAGTGCTCGGGGAGCACGGACAAGTACCTCATTCCCCTTCTACCCCAAATATCGAGCAATAATAGAGTAACGTTCAGATTGAACTATTTTCTCGATCGTTAGATCCAGGATGTTGCTAGTATCCGGATCAAAGTGTGTTGTTAAAGAACTCGTGTTTGGTTGGCCTGCATATTTGACCATTTTGACTTCTGTAAAAAGTTTCACAGTAAAATGCATCAACTGCGCCCACTGCGCATAGCCTAAACAGGGGATGCTTTGTATTCCATTTTTCTTTTCTTTTTTTGGTTGTTTCTGTTTGATAATCCACAGTCCAGAAGCTGGAAGCTTAATATTGACTGGAAAATTCAATGATAATGATAACAATGGAAATGATATGCATCAACATCATCGCCGTCGTCGTCATAATGATGATGATGATAACAATAGTAAAGATAAAAAGAAAAATGATGATGATGACATATAATAACAATGATAATAATGATAATAATAATGATAATAATGATAATGATAATACTAATAATGATGATATTTTGTACATGTAGTTCCTTTAGTATGTAATAAGACACCTCAATAAACAATGTTTAAAACATTGACATATTCAGAATGTCTTTTTTGCATCATGCGCTCAAAATATGCGCATGTATCGTAGAAATGAAATTATATTAAAGTTAACGACGACATCGATGCTACAACACTAACATCAGTGGAAGGCGTTTGACAATATTTTCTCCCTAACGTGGACATACCTCGGGGCTATCAAACCGAAAGTTACACACAGATACGCACGCGCGCGCGCGCACACACACACACACCAACGCACACACACTCACTCACTCCCACAAGGATAAACTCAAACTCAAACTGAATCCCGCCCAATCCCAATAATTATTGCGATTTCCCCCCTTCTATACGCACACCCGAATTGTCTTGTCCGTCAAGAAATCTACCTCAAAGCATTTTGAAGAGCTAGGTACGAATAAAGAGGGAAGGGAAGGGGGAGAGGGGGGAGGGGGGGGGGGGGGGGGGAGCCAGCGGTGAGGAAGACTGAGGTGAAGGCACACCTAACTTACTGCGCCTCAGAATCTTGAGGCCTGGAAATCGGCTTGATCACGAGTCGTGGTAGGTGGACAGGTGGACCAGCTGTACGTAACCCCACTCCCGGTATCTGCAACGGTGCTGATTGAACTTCGTGGCGGGCCCGAGAAGTAGACCAAAGGGAGGAAAGAAGACATCTTGACAAATAAGGAAAATAGTCAGGGGAGAGAGAGGGAGAGAATTTAAGAAAGAAATGATAAAAGAAACGAGAGAGTTTAAGGTGATTTAGTAGAGAGATGGAGAGAGAGAAGGGAGGATTAGAGAAAGAGAGTGAAAGAGAAAGAGAGGGAGATGGTGAGAGATTGTCAGCGAGAGTGAATTAGAAAAAGACGTATTGCCGTTGACAAAATTAACGAGAACAAAGATTGATAGACGAGTACATAGAGACAGACAAACAGATTAAGATACATTTTAAACACACACACACACACACACACACACACACACAGAGGGGAGCAGCGTGGGTGGCTTAGAGAGTGAGGGAGAGACAGACAGAGTACGGATTGTGGGAGAAAGAGTTCACAACATAACTGCGGGAGACTTATATAAGAAGATTAGGTATAAAAGCGGAACCAGAGATAGAAAGAGAGAGAGCTGAAGCGAGGCAGAAAGGATAGAAGAAGCGATAGAAAGTCAGAGACGAGCCTGCAAGATTGCATAGGGTAAAAACAAGGGATAAACTTAGAACTCGTAAGAACCCTACCCTGTCAGACAGAATGGATTTGATAAACAATTGTAAACTGTTTGATTTTGGTACAACGGAAATTGAATTCACAGAATACTCAGAACTCCATTACTCACATAAAATGCATATCATGGCACTAACCACCTTTGACAGGACCGATGAAAGCACGTTACAATTTTTACACGAAAATGTATACCTTCATCATGATCAAGTTAACAAGAAACACATAACTATAAGCATAATGCATATACGCGCCATGTAATGTAATTCCCTCTTTGAAATTCTAAAATGGTGAATTACAAAACTTGCAGTCGACAAGAAACTATTTCTATTCCATTTCTGCCTTCTCTTCCTTTCTCATTTCCAAAATGATATTACTAGTAAATCATACTTTAAGCATTATACCGTACTATAATGATGGCATATCTCCTCTTCATTCGATTTTAGATTAGTGGTCATGATATTCTTTAGCTAAGTTTTATGTTCTTATTTCGTTCAACCTCTCTTTATTTTATATTACTTTATTTATATCCGCCACTCCTTGACACACACATTCTCTCTCTCTCTCTCTCTCTCTCTCTCTGTCTATCTATCCATCTATATATCTATCTATCTCTATATTTCATCTGCGCGGAGCAGTCATGTTTTACATGCTAAATTTCAGTCCTAGAATTCCAGAAAAATACCTTCTTTTTTTTAAACGGAAAGAAATTTCATCTCTGCGGTAGCTACTTTGTTGCAAAACCCTCTCTTGGGGTGGGGCATTATTTTGAGACCATTTCTTCGACAAGCTTCCTCTTTTGACAATACAATGTGCGACTATAGCTGCACCCAAGTAGGTCATGCGTACAGGTTCGCCGAAGGATGCTGCAACAGCGATTATGATTAACCCAGTTTTGCCAGGATTGCTTTACATCTAGCGAATTCCTGCACTTTTTTTAGCATCGCTTTATCTTAGCCTCAGATAATTGCCCTCGCCTGTGAATCCTCGCTTTGAATAGGCGCGCACACACACGGCCACACACACACACCCTATATATTATTTTATATACATGCTTGTATGAATGTGCGTGTGTGTGTCTGTGTGCACATCTTTTCTAACTGTAGATTTATTTTTGTATCTGCATGGAGCTATCAACAATTAGAGCATCGCCGAGGTGAAGTTGTTTTAAGATTCCGCTGAGGAGGCTTTTATTCTGTGCATTTCCTTGGTGAAGAGGTAAATATAATGCTAACACATTAAAGTAATTGAGTAAGCCTGTAGATGGAATTGCTGATAAGTGCTAGTGGGGACTATAAATCATCACTAAGAATGAGCCAAAGTGGGTTACTGCCGGTGATAAAATCACTTACTATCAATCAATGCCCCAGCACGTCTGCGATTTCAGCCCAAATCGCAATTGGCCATGTTCAGGCTCGTGATTTTTATCTGGCTTGAGTGCAACAGAAGCTAGAGTTTGAACCTAGTGGAGCGAAGGGGGGAAAATCGATGCTTCTCCTTCTATACTATCTTCAGCTGTTGTGCTGTGCATATATACTTCATTATATTTGAATTGAAGGTTGGAAGTCTGTGTAGTGGATGTTTGAGCGCGAATGGTCTGCTAGACAGTGCATCCTTGAGGCATGTATCCAAAGTCCCTGCAATTTTCCTGACAGGTCTTTTTTTGTTGTTGTTGAAATATCCAGTTTTGTTTCATCATCTTCACCATCGACTATTTATAAAGTGCGTGAAATGTTCAACGACTTGAAAGCTTCCATTGTATGTAAGCTGGTCAAAAGAGAAATGGAAAAGTAATAATGACGACAGAGCAATGATGTGTCACGGGTGGGAGAGGAAATTCACCCCATCAGCAGACGATGGTGTTGTCATTCTTTCGGCGGGATTATCGCCGTGGGATCAGCCCAGTTCGGGTGCATTGAACCTGCGTGGTACAAGTACTGTTTTATCCGCCTGGCAATGGGAGGGGTTCTCCGGTAATAATGAAGGCATGCCACGACCGGAGCTGCATACAGTGGACTTAGCGCCAGTGTGTGACGTGGAGAGTACGCATGCGTACACTTGCATGCATACATACATGTGCATTCTTAGTACAAACACACTCATACACACACACCCACACACACACACACACACTCACATACATATCATAATCAAACACGCACACAAAGACACACATGAATGCACGCACACACATTCAAGTCGCATCAAAATAATGTCGTTGTTTTACATCTACCGTAGATGACAATCAAGCTCAGAACGCGACGAGTTAATTACGTCTCTCCAACTTTATGGACCATCCCGGAGTCGTTGGTTATCACGGTCCTGAATGACTACGCAGTGTAATTAAGTCTAGTGGCCAGTGGATGCGCTCGCTTGGGCATCGCCACTTTCCCGTTTTGATTCGTTCCCGCCCAGTGCTTACACGGCTCTACGGGAGTTCGAGGTGTATTGGTAACTTACATTTTTCCTTGATTGCTATCACAGACTGCGATTGTTAAATTATATGAGTCAAAAAGAAAAAAAATCAAAAACACAAACAAACACAAAAAGAGAGAATCCAGACACCTTGATGTACTACAGTGTGAACTGGTCGAGTATGAGTGTCATCTGACATGCTAGGTAGCAATGCTTAATGACGCGATGCTTTATTTACCGTCACACCAGTTCCTTCACTTTTATGGGGGAGGGGGGGGGGGGCGAAAGAGATTTCTTGCCACCCATGTAGTTAAGATTATGCACACATTACATGTACCGGCCAGAGAGTACGCATGTATATGGTGCAGCTGTATCTTGTGTTTATGCATGTGGAGAGCGAAGTGGTATCAATTTAACCAAAACAATCTGGGTTATTGATTGGACTTCATCTCCCTGTATATCAGTCATATTATCCAACGCATTGCTTTCTGAAAAACAATTTGGAATTCGGGAATGTGGATCTCGACAAATATTGACTCGAGGAATATGTGATACATGCAAAGCTAAAACTCGCAAAACAGAATTGAACAGTGTCAAATCGAAGAGAGAAAAATGCTTACGAGATGCGAGGACTTCAGAATAAGTGAAATATTTGGAAAAATGAGATAAGTGCCCAAAAAACTTATTCTTATACATATATATATTACGTATATACATAATATGTATATACGTAATATATATATATATATATATATATATATGTGTGGCGCTCCGTCGGAATGAGTCAAAAGTCGCAAAAAATGAAATCGTAGTTATGCCTATATGTGAATTCTACAGACTCTAAGCTTTACACTGATATGTAATACAACTCATTTCGACATCCCTGTAGATCATAAAAACGAATATTAACTACGCTTACGATGTCAGTCCTTTTTCTAAATAACGGAGAAAATCGCTCTCAAAGTTCAGGTTAGGTTCAAGCTCACAACCTGTTTCTTTCGCGGGACAAAACAATACAACAGTCCTGCTTAGCGACGGCGTTTACGCTCCATCGCACGCACTACCGTATAAGGCGGATGTGTAAGATAATTAACCAATCGCAGGACAGGTCTATCATTAACGATTCTGACCAATACGGTCGTCCGATGTAAACTTCGGTGCGTTTGTGTCCGTGCCGCTGCCGCCGCATGAATGAGTCGGTACGCGTTGTGTGTCGGCTGCGGTGTAGTTTGCCGCAAGTTTTTAACTCACAAACAATAGGAAACAGTAGAAAGAAAAAAGGCACGCAATGCGTATTACGAAAAGCGTCTATAGCGAGAGCGTTGATCGCTTCCATTCTCCTCCCATATTGTTGTCAATGGAAACTATAGAGGATGCGTTTAGCAAGTACCAATACCTAAATCGAACCTGAGAACCTATTGTAGGCGGGCACGCAATGCGTCTTACGAGAAGCGTCTTTCAGCGAGGGCGTTGATTGCTTCCATTCTCCTCCCATGTAATTGTTGTCAATGGAAACTAAAGAGGATGCGTTTAGCAAGTACCAATACCTAGATAGAACCTGAGAACCCATTGTAGGCGGGGGTTCAAAATGAAGTTAATTAACGATAGTCGTCTTTTGAGATCGTATTCTTTGCGTGTACTAAAAACCCTCAAATTACGCACATGGTCGTAATGTTGCAGAACATCAAAGACTGCTTTCGCGTCTGTTCTGTTGCAGCTGTATACAGCCGTAACATTCTGAATTCCCGCCATATTAGGCACATATCCTTTATAGGCGTTGCGTCCACAGAATTATCGCTTATCAAGCTTGCCAATGTTGTACGTACTATACGTATCAGAAGCAAAGGTTGATGTAGGCCTGACAGCTTCACGTTGGGTTTATAATTATGACTGTATCATGAATATACTTCTTATTCTCGGTCACTTTTGTAATACCATAAAGACTCGTTAACTTGTAGCTTAAGCTTACCTTCTTTTTTTTTTACATCACATTTACAGTTACAATCTTTCTGCATTTGTGAAGTTGAGTATAGATAATTATACTGACATATATTCTAAATTAATACTTAGGCCTTCCTCATTTCGTTTTGTATTCACAAATCTTACTAAAATAAATGATTGCTTGATTACTTTCGGGTAAAGGAAACACCGGAAAAGGAACCGCATTTAATGTGTGTGTGTTTGTTTGTTGTTTTTTAGCGAACCTAAGCTAATAGCGAACCATATTTCATTGTATGATTAACGAACCTTCAGAATAATCAATTGTATTACCCCCCAAAAACAAACAAACAAACAAACAAACAAACATTTCAATGTCATGCGTTGTCAATAGTGATAAAAGGCCCGTTCTTATTTAGTAGTATGTCTCAGTACTCCTGTGTTTATTTTTAAGGATGTGCCTCTCCTTATGATTGCGATTGATGTTCAGCTATTTCTTTCCCGCAAGCTTGAAAAGGAAGCAGCTAAAATTCAGGCAAGGAGACTAGTTTTCTTCCATGAGATACAATCATTATTGTATCAGGCACTATACAAAACGGTTGAAATCTGCTGAAAGTCGAACTTCGTTTTTTTTTTTTTTTTTGATTCCATTTCAAGCGGGGATAGACTAGAAATTAGTTTGTCTATTATATACTGGCAGGAGACATTAGTTTTCCAGTATATACTCCGCATTTAAATAGTCGCCATATTTTCTTGGTCAGAATCAGATACACACGTGATATTATCATAAAAATGAAAATACAAAACAACTAACACGCCATAATCGTACAAATATTATGAACTTCAATGAATTAGTGACTATACTTACCTGTAATAGTCCGCATAAAAAACAAGCACGCCAATCAAATAATTTGATAGAATTAATAGAACATACAGCGATATCATGCATGGCAGATCAAATCAAGTTCAACTGGTGGGAAAGCTAAATGAAGTTAAAAAGTTGACTTCTTTACGTTTCTCTTTCATTTTATGAAAACAGAATTACATTGTATATCTACTGAAGCGGATTGTCTCTGTTGCGAGCGATCGCCATATAAAGCATTTTTAGTCTTCTGAGCAAATCCCAATCCCTATATACTTTAATTTTTGCTTGATAATGTAACAACCCTTATAACTTTACAAAGGACTCGCAAATTCAAAGTTTCAAAACGTATACTAAAACATTACATTGTACACGGTGTATTTCAAAAACATTTTGAATGCGTTGTGTGTTAGCATGTTAATGGAATCAATCTGCCTCTTATTTTCCGTACGTAAAGCGCACAGAAACGTAACCAAATGTTACCAAATACAGTGGAATGCATTGTACGGGGTGGTATCATCATTAGAAGTATATCCCATTCCTTTTTCCTTTTATTTGCTTGAAGCAGTAGTCAAACCATGTGTCATTATCGCAGCGGCATCACTTAGGAATTAGAATGTATGAAGATAATCGTAACTCATTTATTTCATGCTATTATTATAGCATTTACATTTTCCAACTGTTATTGACAGTATTATGGTACTGTATGGTTACGATTACGAATGTTGGTTATGAATTCAAAAGACTGGTTCATTAATCGAACTATATAGCTGTTTTGAAAGTAGTTCGGTACAAGTTCGAAACGCAAACGAAATCATCGTCATAGGGGGAACTGATAGCTCTAGAAAACTTGTTTAGGCCAATAAAGATTGCCGTATGCAATCCTTGTAGAAAGTTTTGACTATGGCCATCTTTTGAGTATTTTGAGAAATTATATAAAGAATTATTTGTTTGGATTATGCCAAGAATTAGTTTGAGCTATGAGAATAAAAAGGCGCGGTTACCTCAACAATGTCGTAGTTCGATTACACATGATGGGTAAAGTGAATTCATGACTTGTTGATTAATCCTTGCTGATTGATGATCATTTCTGTATTAAAAACCATCAGATAAGTCTCGTAGATGATACCTCTGTAATCGTAGTCAAAATTCGTTTGAGCAATGAGACGAAAACCAACAAACAAAATGCCATGTATCATCGCTCGAGTTTCCAACATTTGGCGTCACCCGACCAACAATAAGTGACGTATCAAATGGAGCATTTAATTGTGGGAAAGCGGACTGCGTTACGATTTTTAAACGTTGCGAGCAATTCTTTTTAAAAAAAAGAGAAAATGAGGCAAAGTTCAAGAAATTAGAAAAAGCACGTAAATGCAGGCGATCGTGTTTAATAGTCAAAGTAAGAGATTACAATCGGCCATGCGGATGTATATGATTGCCTTATTTACATGTCTGATTTCTATAAACTATGTTATATTTAAATCTAAGTTCCCTTCCCTCCTTGATAAAAGTTGTGTTGGGTTTTCGCTAAAGGCATTTATTAGGACACGCTATAAAAACGACAACAAATGACTACTATACATCAAAAGATGACCTATGCATGAACCACAATAATTCTGTACGTTCTGATATAATGCAACTGCTTGTTTGTTTGTTTGTTTGTTTGCTTGTTTGTTTTGAATTACCATGGTCTTTGTCGGGGGAAAGATGAAGAAAAATAGTAGAGTGTATAACTCTCAAATCCGAATGATTGCGATAAGTGTGTATTCCCGCCCTTTCTATACAGGTAAACGATTTAAGCTTGGTATGCTATTATAAAAGCCTTGTGTCACGCAGAAGAACTGATTCCGCGATCACTTTCAACCTTTCATAAAATTCACGTTTTAAGATAGTAACGATAGCTTGTAGGAGATAAAGTAAGTTAGCGTCCCTGGCTGTGGTTCTGAACACAAAAGGGGACTGAAAAAATCTTTTACAAATTAGCAGACATAATGCCGATCCTCCAACACTGTCGCTCCATTACGTCACTAATTCTGCTATCAATAGCGAAAAAAAGAATTGTACTGGTTGCTTGATTATCCACCCCTTGATAGCAGGAAGTTACCTTTCATTGTTCAAGGCTTCGTTGATGCCGAGTTTACTCGGATAAAAGGCGTGAACAGTGTCGTCGGAGTTCTTTCATTCGGAATTCCTCAGAATACACAATTCAATAGGCAATTAGCGCTGCTACTTCGCAAAGCTGTTAGCCAAATTCTTTGCAGACTTGACCTCTCACATGTCAGCTACACGTAAGACACGACAAACAGCTATCATTACACACATTCTGATTTTAAAAAAAATGAAGAAACACACTTTTGAGTAGCGACACAGCTTTCTGTCACTTTCTCAAATAGGTCCTACTTCTAAAAAATACACAAATGACAAGAGTCAGAATATCCTCCAAAGGGAACATGAGCTATTTGGGCATTGATAATGTTTGTCGTCCGATTTCTCTCCATGCCGTTGCGGCCCAAACCATCATAAGAAAATAGGGCAATAAGTTTTATTAACCGGGGAAAAAAAAATACGCATTACACACATTTGGCTTAAATTATCATGCGAATTGTCGACTTTATAAAGACGAGAATAATTGACAACTTAGGCCATGCTCTATCTCCAAAGATGAACTTTAAACAGCAAGTCACATACCAGAGAACGACAGTTATACATAATTATTTGAATGAATTCATTAATGGGGCCAATAAAAGTTGTAAAAGTACACACAGACACATAGAGAGGTTTCAAGTTCGATATGTGATCATGTATTAGCACATTGATAAAGTATCATAAATTTTGCGTGATCATTCGTTGGAATTATTTTTTTCAGCGCCATTTATGCGTCACATCAATCACCACTTCATGAAATGTGGTGCATGTATCAAACGCAACTCGCTGGTCATGCAATCGATAGCCTTGGTCAGCTCACTGTTATTGCGTAATTAAGCCCTCGCCGCCGCCGACGCCGCCGCGCGCACCATGCTTTGTTTTGTCTTCAATGGGGTCAAGAGCAATGCTTCATTAGCATACGCCCTAGCAACGGAGGCGGAGTCTCAATCGGGCAAGAACAATAGGTGCGAAACGCAACGCAAAGGCGAGCGTTCGAAAAAAATGTAACCGAAAAAAATTGTCTCAGAAAAACTGTGATTTGGGACACTTGTCCTCATTTTTACACGCTGAAATTTTCTGTACAAATAGATAAAACGTCAAGGAATCAAAATCCGTCATAAAAAAATTTCGACCCGAGTAGTGCTTCCCCTTCATTTTCGGCTCATTACGGGAAAAGTCCCCGTGCGACTTATGACTCATTTTGTCGGAGCGCCACACATATATATATATATATATACATATATGAAGAGCTTGCTTCCAAAAGGCGCTAAATCCATCATTTTTCAATGGATTTAGTGCCTTTTGGTTGAAAGCTCTTCATATATGTATTGGGTTAGAATGTTTAATATAAAGCTAAAAAATGGTCTTTGTGAACTAAAGTTGCGAAAATATAATCTAACTGACCGTATATGTAGACGTCCATCATCTTGGTCAGCTGTGAAAAACGTCACTAGCTCAAACATCCTCGTCTGATTTCCCCCTTCCTCCCCCTCCCCCCCCCCCCAAAAAAAAAGAACTTCAACTTCGCTTAACCTATCTCTCTCTGTTATTTTCTTTCACTTTCTTTACGCAGTATACCTCCCCCCCCCCCCACGTGTCCTCTGCATTAAAGAGGTACTTAATTATATTTTGAAAATATAACGCTGGTGTTTATGATTACCAGCTTGGGGTTGTTTATTTCCGCTTTGGGTATGGAAATAACAGCTTAGCGACGCGGTTGAAGTTCTGTTCCATTCCATTGCCTGTGTAAATGGCAACGTTGAACAAAAATCGATGATGAAACAGTGGCTGTGAGAAGGTTTTGTTTTTTGTTTTTTCCAGCGTAATATCAATAGATCTAAGGACGTTTGCACATCGATTTTTGACTATGGAGTTGGTTTCATGTCATAATATTACTGCTGGCGGCAATCATGATAATAGTGGAAGAGGAGAACGCATTTTTTCCTCTTTCGTTCTACACACAGACAGACAATTAATCAACATAAGTGGGACTTCTCTCTTCACCGACTCAGACTAGCACACACACACACACACACACACACACACACACACACACACACACACGCACGCACTCACACACATTGATAGATAGATAGATAGATACTCGTATACATCTGGATCATAATATATGGCTAATTGAAACACTTTGTAGAATGGCTTTCGTAATGTTCCTTTGTCCGATACGAGCGTTACAAAAATGCAATTCTCTACTAATTCTGGAAAGAGCTTAACTGTAAGACATTCTATCTTTTATTATGAATATGTATATATGCAAATCAATGTATTCACAAATTTGATTGAGAAAACCTATACGTGGATGAAAAATTTCCTGGAGAAAAAGAAATCACACATATGGCACTTGATGAGAAATAAACCTGTTATTTTTTCGACCACTCCCAAACGTTCTGTGGTGATGCAGCCTTGTTGTTGTTCGGGTGTCACAGAAATAACGCATGTGATGTCAATTACTATCATTTCTCCTTTGAAGTTATAACACCATTCCATTAGAAATAAAGTTTTATCCGGGTAGCGTGAAGATTAAACAAAATAGTACCATATATATGTGTATCATAATCATAATTGAATGCGTGTCTGCGTTTATGTGTGTGTATACATAACCATTATTGAATGTGTGTCTGCGTTTATGTGTGTTTATGACCATTGTCAAATAATTATGTAGATGTATATAAAGACAGATAGAGGAGGGAGAGAGTGGGAAAACTTAAATAATGTGGAATATAGAATTGAAGAGGAAGTGCCGTCAGGCAAAAAACTACACTATCCTATGACACTATCGGATGTTTAGAAAAAAAAAAATCTTTTGCCTATATCTTGCTCCACTGCGGACGGATTTCCGGAGCCCCCGATCCTACTGTGTCCTGTTACGCGCATCGCTGCCCTGCGAGGCAGGCTTCGTGGTCGGTCCCATGCATGACATTTGCATTCATTCGAAAATCCCTCGCCTTCATCTCGGAATAACTCGTCCCAGGTTCCACACTTTTCACATCAAGAGAAGATATTAAAGAGGGGGTGATTTTTGTAAAAGGGAGTGGGGAGGGGGGGGGGGAGGACAGTTTGTGCGAAGGCTATCATTTTGCATATTTGCACATTCTGAGAAAGCACATGCATAATGTGTGAATAATGTGTGCATGAGCGTGTGCTCGAGTGCGTGCGTGCTTTGAGTTTGTATGTAAGCTGTAAGAAATCATCCCCCCCCCCCCCAGTTAGGTAATACTTATGTGTGATTTGTCAATGATTGTATGGAGAGCTATTCGAAAATATTTGCTTGAAACAATCATATCAGATCATTTAGAAGGAAAAATCTACTCTAAAACACCAAAGGTACATATGACAAATTGATTTCACCAAATTTCGTCTCCTGATCTTCAAGATGATTGTTATTGTTATCAGGAAACTATGTAATAAAAGACAGAAAACGCGTTCAGGCAATAGCTTAACTCTCCAATTTTTGACTTTCTGTGGCTCTTTTTTTTTATTAAACAAAGTGTTGTTTTCTAGAGTTCTACATTGTTGTTGTTGCTGTTGTCATTACTGTTTCTTTTTTCGGCTAAAGGATGGCCTCTCAAAGTAAAAAGAGTATAGGGCATTTGTGTGTGTGTGTGAGTGTGTGTGTGTGTGTGTGTGTGTGTGTGTGTGTGTGAATTAAGTCATCCATACATGCAAAAACCGTGACAGAAGAGAGACAAGGTCTTCATGTTGGAGCTCTATCCCCCCCACCCCTCTGTCTGTCTTTCTGTATGATGTCTCTCTCTGTCTGTCTCTGTGTCTGTCTCTCTTTTGGTGACGTTTTTATTTCCGAAGCAGGAGAAGATGATGTTCAAGGCCTCCCTGCCGTCCACTAGTGTTGATCGATACGCCGTATTGTGGGGCTCCGTCCCCTGCAAAATGGATTCCCCGAATTGACCAAGTGTGCAAATTAAATGATTTATAGCGTCAAATTACGCACAAGTTTCCGCCACCGTGGAAGTCAATTTCACACCGAGCGTGTGGCATGATGTATGCTCGGCAGTCAGCCGGCAAACCGCGCCGCGGCACCGTCGTCTCGGCTTCGGACGCTCCCCCCGATATTAAGATGAAGAAATATTACCGAGGAAAACATGATGGACAGTGTACGCCTCTGCTATACACTCACAATTTTCCTCTCTCTTCCTCTTCAAAATAGCTTGACGCGTCATTTTCATTAAATCCCCTCTCATAAATTCATAAGTAAATGAAAAAAAAAAAACAACAACCCTTGAACACAACAGGAAACATGAACTAAAATTCTTGTCAAGACAAAAAGAGCGACGTACTTGCTTGTTCCCAGTTTGCCAATCAGCCTAATTCTACGATAAAGGGGAGGGAGATCAGGTCTATTAATGTCCAATTAGAAATGACAGTTTATCCCGTCACACACATTTTCGAAATGTATCAATAACGCGGGCTGTCTTAATGCCGCTTGTCTTGGATGTTAATCCCCGGGGCGGTGTCTCCGATGCGGCGGATCTCATCGCGATTTCGGTTAAATGACGGAAGTAAATCCCCGCGATAACAAACGCTAATTCTCGTTAGCGTTTTTGAATCTGAAGAGCAGCAGTTAGGACACCAACCATCAATCCCCATTCTGGCAATTACGGAGCAAACTTAAGGCCAATAATGATTGAAGTCATGATACAATGTCCATCAAAGGCGGGAACTGCCATTTTTTTTTGTGTATGTAAGTCTGTCTGTTTTTTTTTTTGTTTTGTTTTTCGATAATATATCCATTTTTTTCACCAAAGTTAATCTTCAGGTTGCACATCTTTGAATCTGAAATGGTAAGAAAGTCATCAAAGCCAAAACTGCTTGAAGGTTCGGCAACTAAAAATTAATTCTCTTTTCCATTACAGGACTTAAACTGTTGCCTTATTACTCCATATATAATAAAATTGATATATATATATATATATATATATATATATATATATATATATATATATATATAAAATATATAATAAAATTGAGAATTGCAGTGAATTTGAAAACAACCATTACTTTAATCAGGCCATAATTACTGTAGCAACGTAACCACGAGGCCTGATGCTGATCTAAAAATACTACACAAACACATCAGACAATAATCACCCCTTTACCCTCTTTATGGCGGATGAGTATGAAAGCCACGTTTCCTGTTGTTTAAGTTCTCACTGAACAACTTGAAGATTATTCTAACTGACTGGATTTTTTTTAAGTTGTCACGATCGATGTTTACGCTTCATGTTTTGGCTTCATTTTTTTTTATTCATTTGTTGTTGTTGATTTCTTTTTTTAAATCTTAAATGCCAGAAAGTTTCCTGCAAGTCAGGTTTTTCACCTACATGATCAATTTTATAACGGCTGATGATCAGACTCCACGTAGGTAGGTTACGTTTCTGTTTCTGAAAGAAAATAAATGGTTTACTCTAAAAAAAATGAAAATCGAGAGATGTTTGTTTCGCTTGTTTTATTTGTTTTATCTGTCAGCAGATGGACTGTTCTTAGAGAGCCAGTGAAAACGTAATAGTTAGTATAAACAGAACGATTCAAAGATACAGAATCGAAACAAAATCGGTGGCACGATATCGAAGTCTTGGATTGAAATTTGGGGATACATTTTGTCGTGAAGATATTGGAAATTGTAGACAAAGCTGAATCCTGTATTTCTAGAAGTAACGTTTCTCTCGTAAACAGCACTCCTCATAACTAATGGTGTCGTTTTCAGAACTTGCTTCATTCACTTCGTCACAGTACGCAAACTATTAACCAATCCACTGCTGAAGTGGTGATAAGAATCATCTGCAACAAAGGTTACGCCTTTAACATGTACAGAAGCTTTGTATGCACCAACATATGTTTTAAAGTTCCAGGCGTTATACAGGTTGTACCCACATAAAACGTATTTTTATCTATCGTTCAAAACTTAATCCCACGCGAAACGTACCATGAGCGGAGATCAAAATTTTACTAAAAAGTAATGCATAAACCTTCTCTCTTCTACCAGTCTGTCTGTACGGTAAATATATATATTATGTGTGTGTGTGTGTGTGTGTGTGTATGCATTTTTATTCTCGTCCTTGTATTATAAAACAAGACCGGTTCGTTGTACTTAATCGATGGGGTTTACTCGTATGTTTGTTTTTTGTGTCTTTTACTAAACATAAAGCAGGAGAGTTTCTTTCGGAGAAGGGGAGCAACACAAGTTGGAAAAGTGCGGCAAAGAAAACTTGAGAGAGGGAGATATTAGATAGAAAGTGGAAGAGTTATATGGATGAATCAAAGTAAGAGAGAGAGAGAGAGAGAGAGAGAGAGAAGGAGCGAGAGACGCCTTATAATTATTCGAGCCGGATCTCGCAGAGATCGGGGATGTTTGGCGAACACTTACGGGCTCCATTTCTCGTCGTCCGCTTCTCCAGTATCCACAAGTGTTTGTTATACACCGCTGCTCCAACGAATATAATCAACCACAGCTCCATGATACTCACCGATCTTCCAGAAGATGCAGGGGGGGGGGGGGGGAGGGTTGCACAGCGCTCATGGCGGGAAAACGAGGGGGAAAGGACGCCAAAGATACGATGTATAGTGCTCGTTGTGTTGACCAACAAATCAATTCCTCACATACGTTAATTAATTGACATTGTGAGTTCAACATTATATTCGAGAAATGTCTGCCGTCATTCTCTTTACACCATGTGTGTGGAAGTGTGTGTGTGTGTGTGTGTGTGTGTGTGTGCACGTGGGGGGGGGGGGCTATGGCGAAAGGTGTGATGAGAGATTTTGAGGAGCACTGCTGTGAAACAGACACGCATCGTAATGAATGCGTCTCGTTTCAGCGCCGACCAGGTCAGGCATAATCACACATGTTGTGCTGAATACCAATTCTCGATTGAAGCCCAGTCGTTCATCTGAAAGGCAATTTGAACACACTTTTTTGTTCTACTTAAGTCGTCGGACATGTCCCAAAATGAGCTCTCTTCTTTCCCTATCTCTCTCTTTCTCTGGGCTGCACGCTCCTGAAGAGAAAAAGGATTTGGTGAATAAACGCGAATGAGTGGGAGGCTCAGAATCTTCCAAATGCGTTTACGCTGTTGCAAAAAAAAAAAAAAAATGGGTCAAGAAGAAGTGGGCCTACCATCACCCGGCATCACTAACGAGGCTCATTCTAGAAATCATCCTCATTAGTCACTCTTTAAAGGCTCACCGTTCGAAAGGTTTAAAAGGTTTGCAACTTTTTGAGTACCATTGACCTGCTCTCCGCACCAGATTTTCGCATACTTAGTATTAAGGACTCAGTGGAAAACACTTGGCAAACGGCTTTCGTGCATAATAAGATAGCTTTCATATTTGGAGCGTCGGGTCTATGGTGATTACCTCATTTCCCATGTCAATTAAAGAAAGCCCATTCATGCCCTGAAGTGATAGTGTATCACAGTGAAAGATTAATCCAAAGCTTACGGGAACTGTTCGTGCCATGTATTTGCCCAATAGGGAATCACAATACTGATAACGGGTTAATGGGGGAAAACAGAAATGGTGCAGGAGAGAATAGATCAGTGAAGGGTTGAGCTAATTCTGAGAAATTGATATTGAAAATATTATATCAATATAGCGAACTCTTTTCGTCACGTGACTCTAGAGTCATTTGTATTGTTACGTAAAAGTTCCTTTACCATTCAAGACAGATGAAGACAAATCTTTGAATGAAATTTGCGACCTGAACTCCAAAACTCATTGTTTCACATTGCTTGCTTAATGGTACGCATGGGAGCGAGATTTCAACTCGTCATAATGCGCGTGCGCAAAAGGGTGCGCAGAAAATGTTGCACTTTTGTGAGCCATTCGATATTCTATACAGGTCGTTTGTCGGGCACGGGTTTATGTTTACTGACTTCAAAGCGATTACTTGCTCTTCCTTGTATTGATATGTTTTTCTTCTGTCTCTTTCCTCCTTCAAAACAAGTTACCCCTAAGAGTTCCACTATACGTCATTCCCTCTCTTTAAAGGAACAACCGCCACCAACTGATGTGCATGTTTCTCTCAACATAAATCGTTTGTAGTCTTCTCTCTAGAATGCAGCGTCTGCTGCAATTCGTGTTATATTTGTATAAACTTGATGTCGGATGCAGTCAGTTTGGGCGTGAATTCTCATGTAGTCCTATCGTTACGTACAGCAACGTCTTGAACATGTAGTTGTACATTAATGCCGAGCAACAGCCACTTAAGCTGCTGACGTCACACATTGAAAGTGGCGGTAGCCAATGCAATTAAGCACGCAGAAAGCGACATATCACATTCCATTTACGAATTATTCTGGTGTATTTCACCATCTGAATTTTCCACTCCCTCCCTTTCCTGTCTCGTGCTTCCCGCTCGTTGTGCTAATTCAGTATTCAACACATACCCATGCCTGTATGCGCGCCACTTAAATATCGAGGGCTGGGGAGAGTGAAAGTAAATATCAAGCGAGTCTTACATGTATAGAGACAGTTTGTTTCGACTCGGGCAAAAAGAAAAATCATTTCCGATCTTAAAAATACGCCGTGCTGACTAATTTACCCATACTGCTCAAACATCCGTGAGTCATAAAAATAGCAGTCGCTGTCTAGTGAATGAAATGCTTGCAGGAGGATCTCAACAGAATGCTCCGAAATATTGAATTTGAACGTGGTATATTTCGAAGGGGCCGTAAAATGGATATTGCACTTTAGTGCTCAAGTTCACTGTTGAGAAGCCTTTGAATGTCTTGTCGTTTTCTAACAATGTGGATACGCTATGGACACCATGCAAAAGTCCACGTTCTATCTTTCTCAGGAATATCTGCGTGCAGTAGAGATTTCTTCCAGTTGTATGGTCTATCTGAGACACGTTGGTTTATCCATGATGTCCATGTTGACCCCGACCCTGTTTTATATATATATATATATACATATATATTTAAACAGTCAAACCTGCCTTAGCGGTCACCTGTCTAACGCGGTCAGCGGCCACAAATTTTGTTTCCAGCGGTAGATTTTAACCTGTCTATAGCGGCCACAGACACGATGGAATCGTAGCCGAGTCGATAATTCAGCGTGTTTTTCTGCATTGTAGCCGTGCCAGTCATTCCTGGGCAACGTTCAGTGATCGCCAACGCCGCATTCATCACTCATTCAGTTATAACAAAGCACTAGTGTTAAGCTTTCTTCACGATTGTGAGACATGCTACTGGGCAGCAACTTGATAAACACCGGCATTGTTCCAATGCATGAAACACACGTGTGCATATATACCTATGCTTATACATGTAATGTAAGTAGGCCTACTTACAGATGTATACCACGATGATACATGTGCATGTGCGCAATGCACACCAAGTTGGATAACCTGTCTACAGCGGCCACCTGTCTATAACGGCAACTCTTTTCGTTTCCCTGGGTGGCCGCTGTAGCCAGGTTTGACTGTACGATTATATATATATATATATATATATGTATATATATATATATACATATATATGTATATATATATATATATATATATATATATATATATATATAGCATAGCATAGCACATATGATATATGATATAGAAAGACAAAGTCAGAGAAAGAGAGAGCGGGTGGGGTGAGAAGGAGGGAGGGAGATTGCGAGAAGGGGTCTCGACCATTGACATCACCGGTGTAGCTCCTTGATTGTAGGCCCCTACTCCACACATGTGAGAAGAGGGAATGGTGCAGTGCATACAGAGATGAAGGTCTGTATAATATCATAATACAACCAGGAAGGTGCGTTTCGTCTCATCTCCCTAACAGAACAGTCCAATAGTTCGGGCGAATAAACCGACGTGGCGTTAAAACCTAAAGCTACGTCCATTGTATCCTTCCTTTTTTCATATCGTATATAGACATATGTTTTATTAAATTGTATCAAAGTATATCAAATTGTACTTTATTTATTATATTATATTGTATTGTATCATATTATGTTATATTGGGCTATATTATATTATATTATATTATATCATATTATGTTATATTGGGCTATATTATATTATATTATATTATATTATATTATATTATATTATATTATATTATATTATATTATATTATATCATATTATGTTATATTGGGCTATATTATATTATATTATATTATACTATATTATATTATATTATGTTACGTTATGTTATAACGAACTAAGTCAAGGATCTCATTGACAACAGTGTCTGCCACTCCATATTATGCTATCGTGATTATCATTGTTCTTATACTTATTTTTTTATCGTTATTCTTATCAATATAACCATTATCAACGAAAACTCATCGTGCTTCATACTACTACTACTACTGATCCTAACTTGTGACTTATTACCAGAAAATAATCAGATTATTGTTTTTCTTTAGATGAAAACTTTCTTTAGTTGAAAACCCTAACTATGACAATTCATTCCTTGGTAAATCTTCACTACACCGCATGTTTCTTTGCGTATTCCTATACGTAAGCCAAGCGCGTCATCTTTTAAGTGAGCTCAATCTGAGACAAGTTTGATTAACCAGCTGCCTCCCAAAATAAAACAATTGCTCAGATAATTCACATCAGATACACCCGGGCTCCGGGTAATGGGTTTATTTCTATGACGTAGAAAATTATGTCCTTGACATGCAATGAGGTTCTGCACGGGGATATCAAACTTGATTAGAATCCCTTTTAGTAGGTTACATTAGACCTGTCAATTAATTCATGTAAATGACATAAGTTTGTGCCGAAAGGCATGTTACCGAATTGCGCATAATTGTTTTTTTTTTCTTTCTTTTTTTTTGGGGGGGGGGGGGGGGGAGGGGGGGACACAAAAACCGCTCTTATTAAAATACCCAACGTTTGAGTAACAAAATTGGCGTGATTTATTTACGCGGAGATCGGAGCAAAACGGAGCATAAGGTTCGCACCATTTTACATTGACATGGACGTAAGTATATAAAGGGATATAAACCTGATTTAGAAGACTTAGAAGTTTCGGGAAAGACCACAGTTATCAAAGGCAAACATAGAAGCTTGTAGATAATCTCTCCATCCTAGTCCTAAAATCCCTTGTCTGTTGAATGTTTGCTAAATGAAATTGTTACATGTTTGCTTGAGAGAATATTATCTATTCATTCTATATTTCACTGTACATGTATGTGCCTGCTTATGCATTGTTATGTGTGTGTGGGTGAGTGATGTTTGTCTGTGTGTGCGTGTGTGTGATTTTATATCACTTTTGTATACGTGGTGTGATTTGTATAGAATATTGCAATGTATGTTTTAAAAAAATGTGATTCAGCAGCACAAGTCAGAAGAATACAACTGCTTATTTTTGTTCATACCAGTTGAGCCTGATATTGAATGAAATTCAAATAAAGAATATCATGAAAGTGTGTGTGTGTGTGTGTGTGTGTGTGTATGTGTGTGTGTGTGTGTGTGTGTTCCCCTCAAGGGAAAAACCCCGTTTGTTGCCCTCCTCGTTAACTCACATGTGTCATGAAAATGTCACTAATTCCCAGGAATGTGAAACCGAAGTGAATGAGAGTGTGTTGTACTATGAGAGTCATATACTGATTTCAGAGTCACGCTCGATTCATCCTTTTTTCCCCTACTGGCACGCGGTTTTTAGGACCTATAGTCAGCAAGAAGCAACTAACTTTGCGATGGTAATGCTAACGACATAATGCCCCGTTCGTCCCCTAGCGGGGGAGTAATATGTAGGGCTCGGCCCACTCATACTTGGGCGACGAGCAAAAACAGACCAATCAAAATGTCACCTCTACGACAGACGAGAAAAACAACATCTACCTACAGTAAAAAAAAAATATATATATATATTTTTAATGAGCCGACTTTCGAATAGCAATACAAAGTCTGAATCATCTCGTGTGCAATAATGCATCCTATGTGTACGGAATGTTTAGATAGATTCATTTAAAAGTTTTATGAGTATTCATTAGTTCTTTATTCCCTCGGTGCGCTGCTTTCTTAATACAATCTTGTAGAGCATGTCTCTATTTTTTTGACATTTTCCTTCTTTTTTTAAAACAAAACATCTTGCACTTTGTGGAAAACTGCCTATCATTAATAGACGTTCAAATCACGTATGCTTAACGTTAGGGATTTCCGAATTCATGTCTAATGAAAATTGACAGCAAGCTGGCGGTTAGTGCCCGTCAGTGAAATCTTCAAACTTGGAAACAAAGTGCAGACGCCCTCTCGGAGTACAATGAATGTACAGCAACGTCATCAAGCTCTCCCTATGAGTTGAGAACGTCTGTTCTTCTACAAGGAAATTTATTGATCTCTAGAATGGGTAAAATGTGTGTGTGTTGAGGGGATTCGCGTTCGTTGAACTAAGTTTCTCTACACCCCCCCCCCCCCATTCGTTTGTAAAGAATCGCCGCTATGTACTCTTGCATGGTCTGCGCTGCGCTATGCTAACACGGCATCGAAGTTACTGAGATACGGTAGCAAGGCTCGCAGGCATAAATTGGCTGACTTTATGATCATACGCTAACGACATAATATGGCAGCCAGATCCCGGTGAGGAATATATGCGGGCTTGAGCTCATTCGCTGCTCTCGGTAGATTGCCTGCGATAGTCGTCTCCTTCCGGGAACATTCAGGAGACAAATATGACCATCGAAGAATAAATTTCATAAAACAACTACTATGCTTCAAACACCGAAATAGATTTACCCTCTAAATACGTCATGAATAACAAGGGGCATGTGACGACGTACAATCATGCCGACAACATAAGCATCTGTTGTATGCTCAAATCATTCACACATACACACACAAACACTAAAACATAACACACACGCACTAGTTATGGAAAACCCTTTTCATTTGTTTTTATACTAGACATGGAGATTCAAATCAGAATTCACAATCGAGATCTTATTTCACAGTCATTTGTTGTTGTTGTTGTTGTTTAACTCATCTAGAGGAGCCTATTAAGGATTCCGCATGACAAGCGGGGTGGAGGAGGGGGTTGGTGGACGGGGGATGGGGATAAGAAGGGGACGGTGCACTTTCCTGGGAATATAGTCTACGTTCACTTGATTGACATTCAGTTCATGTTGCATATGGCATGCTCCTTCTTATTTTTGTGCTGATCATATCGTGTGGCAGTTTCGATTATATTGTCATTGAAAAAAAGAAAGAAATGAAAATAAGAAAGCATAGAGACGGAGAATGATTAAGACGGACTTCATGACAGGAAGGTTAATAGATGTAGACATTCCAGTGACAAATTCATCATTAGCCTTCTGTACAGATGTTTGAACTGAGTGTGCACTTCGTGGATTGTATCTCGTCATGGATTCATTATCTCTCACTTTCACCCCTATACGGTCATGTATAGCAGAATGCGTGAGTGTCCTTTAAAAAACAACAACAACAAAACAAAACAGAAAAGTGACATTAGGCTCAGGTGAAGTCGTGGCGAAACGATGACGTAACTATTAGATTGGCCAGCCACGACAGTTTTCACGGTAGGGTAGCTTGACGAGACAGGAAAACAGATGCTCACTAATGTAGATGAGTCAGAAAGCCTCATTTAATCCTGTCCTATTGCAAGCGTTTCTTCCTCAACCACCATTACCACCAATTCCCCCTCTTCCACTTCTTCGTGGTTTACATTGATCACTGTTGACTTCTCAGTATGACTAGTTTAAAAAGTCCCACGTATGCACAGCGGACTGTTAAACAAATTCCAATAGATTTTGGTAAAATGCCGGAATCTCAATAACCATATCAAAATCTACATGCGCATGACACTTGAAATCCATGAAAAAAGAAGAAAATAATTTTACAAATTGATATCTCTCAAATAGCTCTACTCATCACCCTTCGACCTTTTCACGCAATGATAACGAAAATACTAGCAGTGCTGATGATAACAATTGTGGTAGAATAGACAGAGATTCTATCCTCGTCAATATATGTTTCATATGTATGTATGTATATATATATATATATATATATATATATATATATATATATATATATATATATATATATTTATATCTATATATCTATATATATGCCTAAAAACATATGGCATGATCCGAACTTCTAAGCGTACTCGCGTATCGACCCATCTTTATGATGGAAAATCTTATAGGCTCGCTAAAGAGGTTTATTACGATTATTCCACAATTATTAAAATGATTTGCCGATAAGTATGTAGTTGTTAAAAGAAGCAAAGCCTGTCTGTGAAATGGATCTGCCACCAAGCAAAATCATTGCATAATTAGAGGGGTTAGTGGAAAACCTGCGGAATCGATTAAATGCTCATCATAACCCCGCGCCGAGATGACGCTGTCACTTTCCCACCGCACCCGCAATCGCTGTTGCCGTTTTATTCTCGTCTCTTTATACTCATCGTACCCTATACACCTGCTGGGGTTTACAACCACAATATCAGCGTTCTTGAGACGCTATCGAATTGCTACTTTACGTCATTAACCTGTCGATACGTCTCGTCTACATAGACAGTAGTTCCCAGTGCCAGTCGTATCACTTTATGACAAGCCATCGATCCTGGCGATATTACCGCGGCACGAAATGTGCCAACCGTCCCATGATGCCGTGATCGACGGACGAATATAGAGCGCGCGTGCACGTTCTAATGCCATCTGTTAGGGGGTGGGGTGGGTGGGTGGGGGGGGGGGGGGGGGTTACATACAATGAGGCAACGTGTCTTGATGCCACAATTCTATATACATATTCGAGGACGTTTTTATCATGAAGAGATTTAATCACGACGTTTGAATTCAATGTAGTCAGAATCATACTGCATATGCAATACCTAACACACATAAACACTTGCAGAGGTTCTCTATTTATATTCTCAGCAAATAAGCATACGTTTTCAGGGGCGGATCCAGGAATTCTGTAAAGGGGGGAGGGGCGTGACTAATATTTCTGGTGCCACTTTCGGGTTTCATTTCAGTTTTTTTCTTTTTATTTTCTTTGTTTTTAACGAAAATTAAAGGGGGGCGTGCGCCGGTTGCGCCCCCCTCCGGATCCGCCACTGCGTTTTTACAGCCGTACGATTTGAACACCTCGTGTGCACTAAACTTCTGAGGGAAAAATAAAACAGACCTTGAATGCCAATGCGTTCAACACGAACGAACATGAAGGAATGTTTGATGGCATGCCACTTACAGACATTCAAAATAAATTTGGATTAGATTAGGGACTGAACCATGTTTGCGTCGTTGTTCATCCGTCTTGAGACAGAGCATTACATTGCGCGTGACGCACCCAGTCGATTCAATCAAACCTGATAATTGAAAGGAGATGCCAAGATCTCGTTCCCTCTCTCTCTCTCTCTCTCTCTCTTTCCTTCGCTTTCTCTTGGGTTTCCCCACAAATGGCATTTTGAATGCTGCAGCAAAAAATAAATAAAATGACAAAACCTGACATTTTTTATTCGTGTCCGTCTCCGTTCATCAATGAGCAAATCGTTCTTGGGAATATTCGCTTTCATCTTATTAATTCATTCAAAAGCAGATTTCGAATCCTTATAAAGCGCACAACAACACAGGTATAACATATATATATATATATATATATATATATATATATAGATATATATATATAGATATATATATATATATATATATATATATATATATATATTAATATATATATATACATATACATATATGTATATATATATTTACATATACATATATATATATAAATTGATATATATATACATATACATATATGTATATATATATTTACATATACATATATATATATATATATATATATATATATATTCATAAGTATCGCATAGTGTACAGATTAAGAGTGTTTTTATGGTCATGTAATCAGAAGAAACCAAATGATTCAGTACTGATACTGTAAACTGCTTTTAATCATAACTTACATTTTGATATCGTGAATGACCTCTAATATGACTTCACAATCATGCCTTGTTATCTATTATTTTGTTTTGTTTTGTTTCGTTTGCTTGTTTGTTTTTGTTTCGCAAGAAGTATTCTCTCCCTCTCTCTCTATTTGGTTTGTTTCCTCCTTTCTTCTGTACGGTGTCTTCTTGTCAACTTACAGTAATCTTCCTTTTGGAGGTATTTTGCTGCTTCGTTCAAAAAAAACACACACAAAATCAACATATTTTTATCAACATAAAGTTCATTAAAAAAGGGGAAGAAACAAATAGCAATACTGGAATGTTAACGGAAAGAACTGAGTTCTTTGTGTATGTGTTCTGATGGTTCATTTCAATTTTCATTTTTCCTGTGATTTTCTAGTTTGAAATCTTTAGAATTCCTCGCTGTTTTTTTTTTTTGTGTGTGTGGCTCATTTGCCTTATCTAACTTAAGCCATGATTATCAGATTATTGCTCCATCAGAGTTCAATCTCTTTTTCTTCGAGATCTCTGCATTGTAATTTTTCTTTATTTAATTTTCATCAAAATGGAAATGAATGTCCGGTGATATCTTTCGATGGTCTATCTTGAAACAAGACACTGCTGTTTGAAACTATGAGCCCATCAAATTGTTTCTATGTAGGACCTATGCTGTTGTGTATTTTTGTAAAATTCTTTGCGGATTTTTGTTGTTGTTGTTGCTGCTTTGTTCTTCGAAGAGGTTGGGGTGCAAAGTCACGTAATGTAGCATGTAACATTTCAATAACGTAGTACGTTTTTGTCTATTAATGATTTGATTTTGTTGTTTTTTTGTTTTAGTTAATTCAAATTTATTTCCACTGTGTGTTCACAGAAACATAGAAACAAACAACTGAGTTATAATGCTTATCATTATACAAGAACATTTTGTCCTTTTTTGACGTACAAAATTAATCTTATCGTACATACTAATAACATAATGGTAAACGCGTATAGTAGTTTTAAGAACCAAAGTGGGGGAGCCTTAATCAAAATCACGGCGTGTATTACTTAGACCCTCCGAAAAATTAAATCACTCTACGTTACTGTGACAATTAATGATAATAATAATAATAATAATAATAATAAAAATAATATTGATGATAACGATGATAATAATAATAGCAATAATAATAATAAAAATGATAACAATGATAATAATAATGATAACGATAATAATATTATTAATAATAATAATGATAATAATGATAATAATTAACATTTATACCGCGCTTAATACAATGGTTCTAAGCGCCTCACATGTATCATGATTATACCAAAACATGTATAATCTTACATTATTGACCATAACTACAAACTCTACAAACAATTCAGCACAATATTGGAGTATGGTAGGGACTAATAATGTGTTCTGCATAAACTGCGTGATTATAAGAAGTCAGTGTGCTGGTATGTTAATTTTCATTTGTTCATTAGTCTGCACTGATTTTGATGTTGTTTTAGACAGTAATGTGCATTTGAGTGGGTCGTGGAGAATATGCCCACACACAAATGCATACACGCACGCCACGCATGTTTTGCGTGCGTGTGGGCATTTGTATGTGGACATATTCTCCAATGTCACAGGTTTGTGGGATTGATACTGCTCAACTTCCGTATACCTGACTGGGATGATGTTCGCGCCCTCCATGAATGGGCGAATCATGGAGCCGTTATGAGCACCAGAGATATAACCTCGAGTTGGAGTCGCGCCGTGTAATATAAACTAGCGTAATTGGCGCAGAAAATTGGCTCGAATGTGCTCGCGGCAGCTGGAGTGTAGACAAGTGCGGCCTGTAAACATTGTCAGCTGGTTCAAAACTCGACCGTGTCAGCACTCGTAATTAACCGAGCCCAGGTGATCATTTTCTCACGTTGATGGGAGCGAAAGAATAACATCTCCACAGCCACATTAATTTCCTCTTCGAATACCGACTCCAGCCCCTCCCCCAATGTCCCGCATCCCAACACAGCCCTGACTCACCATAATAATAATAAAAAACTCACCAAGAACCCACTGACGGAGTTATTTAGCCTTTGAACAACACGCGTCCTCCTGAATGTTATATTGAGATTTAAAGCTCGTTCACAGATGCAGTTAATTTTGTATGGCTAATTGTAGCCAAGGACCTGATAACAAGCTGTCTATTTCACCAGTGTGCTTGTAGATACAGTACAATAGATCAGCTTATACTATAGCGTTCAAACTTGTGAGTTGCCCTTTCCTCTATCGACCTTAAAATAAGCTATTGCATCCACCATCAGTACATAACCCAATGCATTTTAATACGCAGGGTGCACTTTCCATGTATCAGTTGTTGCCATCCCAGGTTGTTGCTATGTCGGGCAAGTCTTGATCATGCTTTCTCGTTGCGAGGAAACATGTAGGCCTATGTTATAATGGTTTGCAGAAAATGTGAGTAGTTTGGCACTCTGATCTATTAAACACATTCACTTTGCATGGACAGTGTATTAGTTGTTGATGGTGTTGTTATGTCAGATAAGTCTTCAGCTAGATTTCTGGCTGCCAAGAACAACCTGTGTCATAAAGCCATAATGAAAAAAAAAGTGATGTTTAATTCAAATTAAAGGTGTTGGTAAATCTTACCATAAATCTATAGTCCACTCAATGAACGGAAGATATCGGTGCAGATACAGTATTCGCAACCAAATACCAGCTACTGATGTTTCGACAAGAACTTTGGTCTAAGACGCAGCTATACTTGACTGCTCCCCATTCCGTTTTGCTTTTCAGCGTCAGCTCAGCTGCTTTGCTGTGCTAACGCACATGCCCTTGTTACGCAACCATATACATTAATCGTGTTGCTATTTGAGTGAGATACGACTGCGACGCGAAGCGCTGGACAAAGTTTAGAGCATGTGCCTCTGATGTTGGGAATCTCTTCTAAATTAATATTACCACCGGGATCTCGAGACACTGTTCAAATATTTGCAGTGGTGGACGTCTCGTCAAACATTTTTTTTTCTTTTTTGTTTCCGAACCAACATGATTAAGGATTCAGTAAAATCTTTCCTATGTCTAGCTCGCCGCTCCCTCGGGGCATCGTGTTGAGTTCTGGCGGGAAAAGTAGGAGCCAGTGATACGTCAAAAGTGGCTGCAAAAGATTGTATACCCCGTCCATTATGTTTCCTTCCTTTTCGGTCTGAAAATACTTCAACCCAATTGCTAATGATGTAAATTGATTTAGCAAATCATAAAGCGATCTGAATGATGGGATGTTATTATAAAAGATGGAACTATCTTTTGGTTAGTTTCGTTAATATGTCATTTTATATTTTTGTGGAATATTTTTGTGTGAAATATCAAAGTTGGCCTCGGTCTACGAAACACGTGAAACACAATATAAAACAAATTCACATAGTATTCATGTGCCATGTCAACGTTTATTTCAATATTTTCAATTCAATTCAATTATACTGCATGTCCGTTCAACAAAAGGTAATACACAATGCAAAGTATACATTTGGCAAATCATAATTATGTAACAATTAGGGAGAAGCACAAGTCATAGAGTACAATACAAATTATATGTACGGATGAATGTATGATAAGAAAAAAATGCATACTTTGCAAGGATGACAAAAAAGTAGATATAGCGATGGTAAAAAGCTAAAGAGAGAAGAAGAGCTTTTAAGACCTGGATTCCTCAATTAACAATGTTCAAATAAATTACTTACCCAAACTCTTTTAACTAACTGTACAGGTAGAGCATTTGATTATTCATTATAATAATTGTATCATGCAGGTAATATAAAAGCATATTCTAAACGGTAGAGGAAATACAAACGTAAACTATGACATATCAATGTTACGGCACGCAGGCTATTCATCGAGCCGTATGTACCATACAATACACACATACATATATACACACACAGTTGGTCACGAAAAAAAGAAATGCACACATGTAAAGGACGCAGTATTGTAACAATGTATAATGTTCATAATGTTCATAAATAGAGTAAATCATGGTAAGATTGATTCTGAATACTAAATATCTATTAGAATATTATTTACTAATGTCTAAAGTATCTATTTTGCACTTCAATTCTACGTATTTGCTGCTTGTAAAGCGTCCCAATGTTTTTTTCACCTTACATTTCGAACAGGCAAATTCAATTTTGCAAACTTTACCCAATTTAATATTCAAAGACCAAGCCTATTGAATTTTCGGACAACGTATTTTGTTTTTTGTTTTCCATAGACACCACGTTGTCCTCTTATAACGGGACAATAAGGGAGACGAAAATTACCACATTCTTGTAAGTTCAAAAGTTCATTTAGTCATGTCACTGATTGTGTCTGTGCCAATGACTTGTTAGCCGTGCTCTAAATAAACCTAAACATACGACTAATTAATTAAAGGCGACCCCCTACATAAACAACATTCTCTTGGTCGTCTGGCGCGATGATAACACTGACATCGGAGAACATACAATCTCTTCTTGTGTCCTCCCACACACATGTCCTTTAAAGGGGAAAATTTGTGACCCGCTACAACAAAAGGACCCTAAAGTCGCTGACGGATGAGCCGAGAAAATCGAGTTTGAAGCCACCTCACCAAAATCTGTCGAAACGTTCGGATTTTTGTTAATAACATAATTTTGTAGTCTAATTTATCTTCTATCATCTGCCGAAATTTCGAAGCTAAATGATCAAAGGAAAGGCCGTAAAATAGCATTTTTCTGGGCCATGCTCGGCTCACCCGTCAGCGACTTTAGGATCCTTTTGTTGTAGCGGGTCACATTTAGTCCAAAAATAAGTTAGTCTGATAAAAAAGAGTAAAATCTTACGAGGTCAACTGTATAAATATTACTGAAATCAGATGAAAAATAAAGAAGTTAAAATTTTTTGAAGTTTTGCTAATTTCTGCAAAACAGTTCTTGTATACTGGATATGAATACGCAAATGAGCGAGCTGACCATGTCATAACCTCACAATTTCCCATTGATCGTGGACAAAAAAAAAATGACTAAAAGTCAATGTTTCTGTCATTGAAGTCTGAAACATAATGTTATTAGTGGTTGAATGACTTCAGAATAGTGATAAGTCAGATATATCAGAATTTGAGCCTCGGGCATGATTGCGTTTGAATGAAAAACTGGAAATTTCAAAATTTTATGTACAAACTATATGGCAGGTTGTGAGGGTATGACATGCTCGTTTGCCATTTGCATATTCATATTGACCGTTCAAGAAATGTTTCCTCAAAAATTAGCGAAACTTCAAAATGCCATAACTTCGTTATTTTTTACCCGAGTAAGATAGCAATTTTACCGTTGAACTCGTAACATTTTACTCTTTCTTATCAGACTAACTTATATTTGGACTGGATTTCCCCTTCAAATCTTGCCGTCCCGTAGAGAGTCGGGCAGGAAATACACGCTCTCTCTCTCACACACACACACACACACACTCAAAGAGATACTGTAGAGTGAAAAAAAAAACCGCCGAAGAGTCCAATTAAAGCCCAATTCTCAAAACGCGTTGGAAAGAGGTCTATGATTGGCGCGTGTTGAATGAACGACCGCCAGGATTCAATACTGTTCCACTTCATCATACACACACACACACACACACACACACAACACACACACGCATAAAGAGACAGCGGCGGAAAAAAAAAAAGAGACAGCACGCAGTTACTATCGATTGATTAATGTTGAAGAGACAATTCAACGTTCCCAGTGTGCCTGACCCACATAACTTCCCCGAATTCCAGTATTGATTTATTGTTGCTTATCAATCTGATGAAGGATTTCATAAATATAGATAAATATAGATGGCTCCTGCCTCGTTCAACCTAACCGAATATTGAGATGAATGCGGGTCTCGGTGAGTGGATTAAGGGTGTTTTGAGAGTAGAAATAAATCTGAAAGGCATAAGAGCCCCTTATCCGTCACACCACCCCCCCCCCCCCTCCTTAGCTCCTTGGATTCGTACAGAGAAGAGTGACAGATCAAAGATGACGTTCTAGCGCCAATGAAACCTGTTGCTCTTGATTTGAATATGTAGGTGTATACACGTATGTCTTTTAGTCATTTAGACTTATCTAACCTCTATAATGTCTCTATAGATTGAGTAATGTGCTTTCGTATGCGTGGCATTCTTGACTCACTTTAATTCTCCGAAATGCCTTCCAAAAGAAGCATTTAGCGGGAACACGTCATTATCGATAATAGATGGTGATGGAGTTCGACGCGTTCTGCTACTAATAATGTTGCGCCCTTTCTACTTCTGCATCGAAAACCGCAGCACTTTCTAAAGTACAACACAATTGCGCAACTTCATAAACTTGAATATCTATTGTAAAGCGTCGAATGGTTCTGCCCTCGTTGTCGTCAACTGCAGATCGCAGACTACTCACTGAATGTTCGAAGAGAACGTTGAATATTTGTGTTCTATAGAAAAGTAATCGACATGCCATGCATATTATGCATGCATAATGTGTGTGTATGTGTATACACATACAGTGTGTATGACATATGTGTGTGAGCGCAGTTGTGTTTTAATGGTTTATAATAATTAAGGTGTCAATCCTTAACTATTTCTTCTTCTTGTGTGTGTACTATAAATGGAGGTAAACTCTGTCTGGGTGCTATTCGTTATTCTGAAGGTTCGCTATTCCGAAGGTTCGTTAATCCGAAACACACAAATTCCCTATACTTAGAGGTTCGCTTATCCGGAAATGAAAAAGGGTTCATTAATCCGAACATTTGTGGTGTTATTCCGAAGGTTCGTTATTCCGAAGATTTGTTAATCCGAAAATGAAATTCGGAATAACGAACCTTCGGAATAACGAATCTTCGGACTGAAGATCCTTCGGTAGAACGAACCTTCGGAATAACGAACTGTAACCCTCTGTCTAACGTGCTTCCCTCTCTCTCTCTTTGCTGGTGGTATAAATTACAATTTAATCGGCCCGAAAGTCACATTACTTTACATCTTGTGCAAATGCTTCGAAGGCATTCTGTTTTCTGCATTCCTAAGATGTCCTTCAATAACAGTGGCTATCATATGAGTGTTTACACTATCAAGTGTTGCATTTGCCAGTGCCATAAAAATAAAAAATGTTCAAGCGCGCCAGGAGGCAACGGAGATATTGGTCACTCCGCTAAGAGACGATGTGGCTAAATCCCATCCTTGTGCCCCATGACAGAAAGCTTTGACCTTTGTATATTAAAGTGTACCCCTCTTCACCTATTTTTTTTTTTACCTCATGCCACACTTTGCATGCATGGCATAGCCAACTACTAGTACATTGTGCTGGCATGTGATTCAGCAGTGTCCCATGTGGTACTACTACCCTTTAGCCTGGCTAACCCGCCATTTGGGCGTCACATAGCCAAATCATAGAGCGAAACCCGCGCGGGATCTTCCGTTAAAAGTAACAGCGAATTGGAGATTTCTTGTTGCCCAGCATCTTTTCAACTGAACTCACGAGCAATGTACGAGAAGAATATTGATTGATATCGTCCGGTCTGGGAAAAGAAAAAGAGACTGAAACTCTACGTTCATATATCCCATACCGTATTTATTTCGTTCTCGATCGAAGTAACCGAAAATGATATACACTGATTGATTTGAAAAATCGTTACATGAGTTTAAGCGCTCTATCTGCTGTTTATCACTACTGCATGATATTAGTTGATGCTCACACATACGTAAACACAGTACTTAACACGGATAAACAGCAACAACACTGGAAAAGAATAACGGATCTCCGGGTGCGCTTGGTTTTTACCGCTTTTATTATCTTATGTTTTTTGCTGACATTAACCTTGACAAAAATGCACTCTCGCTACAGTCATGCACGTGAACGTTTCACCATTGTAGGCAGCCATGAAATAACATTAAACCTTTATGATCAATCCATGTATGATAGATCATCTTAATAGCACTGGGATTTATCGGTTTATCGTGATAAGATAATGTTATCACTATTAATAGAAAAAAAAAGAGGATGGACACACTTACCTCCACTGAGGTAAAATATAAATAATCGACAGTATTACAACTCATATTGTACAGAAAAAGTTATAACGTTGTTTTGTGCTGCAGGAATTCATCATCACAAAGATCTAAAATCAGGAATACTCGTGACAATCATAATTGTAATGATGGTAATGATAATCAAAATGAACATCATAATGATAATAGTTGTCACTGTAATGATTTCATCATTACTATATATATTCTCAAAACTGTTATCACTTACTATTGTAATAATAACAATAATGACAATGAGAAGTACAATGATTTTCAACAAATTAACGATTACTGTAGTAGCAGTAGTAGTAGTAGTAGCAGCAGCAGTAGTAGTAACAGTAGTAAAAGTAGCAGCAGCGACGGCAGTAGTAGTAGTAGTAGTTATAGCAACATTAATGCTGGCGTTAGCTGAAACATTGTTATCATCATTCATTAATGAAGGTATACAAAGATAACACGTTGTAATCACATGCATGAAATACAATGATTAATGCAATATCATTGCATTTATAGATTAAGATACTTATGTAACCACGCCAGTATTATCTGTTTTCTGTTTCACAGTGACTGGGCAATATGACTCTATATGTAAATTTATATTGGCTCCTCGTTACTCCTTTCATAACAATAGTGAGGTTCACATCTAGATCCCTTTACCTTAAGGTTGTCAAAACTTGAAGTTTTGTAAACTACGATAGTCCCCTAGGGAATAAACTTCAAGTTAGTGTAGATGTAGACGCACGTAGTTTTGAAATCTACGACAAAACCTTAAGGCGAAGACACCACGAGAACACCATAAGATTTCTTAGGGTTTTGTCGTAGTTTCGTTGTGGTTTTGGGAATGCCCCCCCCCCCCCCCCCACAGAGCGCTAAAACTACAACAAATGTGAACGGAGTTTTGTTAACCACGACGCTCTTGTATATAGTTTTGAGTGACCTTTTACGGGCGCCCTTTATTTTCTATCGTAGTTAGCATTAACTTGAAATTTTGCTAACTGCGTGTAGGTGTGAACGGCATCGAAGTTTTATCGTGGTTAAGGGAAGGAATTTTTACGATCGTAGTTATAACTTGAAGTTTTGGGATAGGTGTAGACATGGCTAATGCTGATGTCACGCACGGAAAGATACAAGCGCGCGCAATCGTAACGCGCTCATACACACTGGATGTGTTTTGGTAGAATCCGCAAAGAATGTGGATCGATGGTGAATTATGTGTATTATGTTTTTTCCCTTGATTCTCATATTTGCATTCTTCTCTACACATGGACAAATGAAGCGTTCGCTTCTTTTAATTTATAACCTCAAGCAATTTCTTAGTCACGTGTATACAATACATTCGACGCTACCTCAACGCCATGTTTAGAATAAAACACGTTGTAGTTTTATTCAAGATAATATTCAGAAGAATGATCGGAAAGGAAAAAGAGAGAAAAGGAGAGTGAAAGAGAGAGAGAGAGAGAGAGAGAGAGAGAGGGAGAGAAAATAAGAAATGGTGATAAAGGAGAGATAATTTCTTTGAAAAAAAAAGGACAGGTTTCGAAAGCCAAACAGCTCGTCGCGTCCGCGCAGAATGCGCATAGTATGCACTCTTATCAGCCCTCAACCCCAGTACAGGAAAAAAACTAACTTTCTTTTTTCACCCTTCCTCATCCTTAACCACGTGGTAACTTTACTTAATTATGGCTGCCAGACACTGGAAATCAGCGTAGTGGTTTTTCGATTACCCACGCATTTCATATTAAGTGCAAGCCGTCTTTAACATACATAATGCGCGCACGCCGTCACTGTGTTCGCTCTTTTCCGCGCCACTCTGACTCATTTACTTAGCATCGGGTTACTGTATGGAAGGCGGGGTAGAAAGATGCAGGGAGGGGAAAAAAATGGCTAACGTAATATAGGGAGATGTCCGCTGATAAAGAATTCAATTAGAAAAGCCAGCGGTGCGTTCATCCACGATTCTTACTTCTCTGCGCCGCATCTTCATTTGTAACTTGTAGCCCCGACTTAGGTTCTGTGCGTGTTCAGCTGATATTCCATTCCATTATGTCGAATCGTAGGCCATTATTCTCACCCTTACCCGGTATCAGAGGCGATACAATCCGCGACTATCCACCCGGTGTATTTTTGGAACCAATTCAATACACTCCAAAAGTCGCCTGAAATCGAATTCGCATCATTTTACGTATGAATAAGCCTTGATTCCGAAACTCTATTTCATAAGTGTATGAATAAACAGTATTGGAATGTTATAATCTTCCTAATGTCGACAGCTGAAAAACATGTGCATTCTTGTTTGCATAATGTAGTTACTCCCATGTCAGCAAAAATATATGTTAGTATGAGTTATCCACTCTTTGATTACAACAGAAAAACAACATGCTGTGATACGTAATGGTGATTTTTCTTCGACGAGCATTTCTCGGGGAGTTTTGGATGTTGATGAGCAGGAGTATATATGGGAGTGGCTCTCAAGATATTTTTTTAAAGCAATTAACTGAGAGAAGAGTGGGAATTAGCTCTCCGCTATGAGCACAAATCCATGTGTTTGTTTAACAGGGGTAGAATATATCTTCAATATTATATGATATATCATTCAAATAATCTATCCAACTGTAGGAGTTTGTGATGACTTGCCTTGATACTTTTTTTTTTCATTATTTTACATTAACTAGTTACCTGCCGAAATCGTGTGGATCGCGCACAAAGTCTTTGAGTTTTTCAAAGTGAGTTAAGTGTACTAAACGTTACAAATTAAACTTGATAGAACGGTTAACATAAGTTTAAGCATTCCCGTGTAGTTGAGAAAACAAAAGTCTTCACATCTTTACTGAACAAGCTCGATGCTATTTCACATTATATTTTTCAAGATAATATGGTACATAACGTCATTCTACAATCAATAGACACTCAGACACTCTGTATGTGTCTCCAACCCCTTCCTGTCTTTCTCTCTCTCTCTCTCTCTCTCTATATATATATATATATATATATATATATATATGTATATATATATATACATATATATATACATATATATATATATATATATACATTTCTCCCCCCTCTCTTTTTCTACCTCTACATTATCTTCTTCTTCCCTTCTTTTTCTCATTCTTCTTTGGTTTATTTATCAGCACATGTGACTATGTGTTTAGCAGAGAAGCGCTAAAATCTTCTCATAATCTTGTTACCTCCTCCCTATTTGTATTGTGATTCCCCCCCCCCACACACACACAAACACCAAACATGCAAACACACTTACACACACTCACACACTCTCCCTCTCTTCCTCCCTCTCTCCCGTTTCACTTAATGTATCCACTCATTTTTGGTTCCCCTCATTTCACATTTTCATGCCGCGATGCACTTTCCGTTGGGCCCCCAAGTTCCTCCATCTCGCTGTATTAAAGATTGCATGCACGTTCGGCCAACTCACTCCGTACGTCTCCAATATATACAAGAATATGCGTGCGCTGTTGACGATACATGTATTGCTCGAGCGTTCAGTATTAAAGCCGTCACTCGCCCTGATTCAGCCTTCCTCCGTCGCTTCTTTGGTCGTTATCACCCCATCCCCCTCCTTTTCCCCCAACCATGTAAGATTTTTTTTTCTACCAAAGTTTGCAAGACGTATACCCAAACTGTTCGTTCACATCTGTTTCAAAATCAATAGGGTATAGGCATGCCTTTTTGTCGGCGTTATGCAGCCCGCAAATTGCACATTTTTTCTCCTAACCACCTTACGTTCCACCACATGTTCCCAAGTCGATAAGTCTCGGCAGCTCAACTTTGATATTTTTCCTCTGTGTTCCCTTTATCCAACGCTTGGCAGTCCCTTGTCACCTCGAGCGCAGCACATTTTTTCGTCCTTTGTTCAAACAAATCCACCCCTCCCGTTAGATTTCCACCTTTTTTTTTGGGGGGGGGGGAGGTCTCACCTTACCCTCGTCAATTTCTCAATCTTCGGCTGATATCTTTTCGATTCGTTGTTGAACTCTCGTTTTCTTTCTCGCGTTCTTTCTTTCTTTTCCCCCTCCATTCTTTTTTTTCTTCTTCCCCTCTTCGTTCCCTCAGACCGTTTCATATTATGAGCGGTTATGTCCCTGGGGTTGTATGGATTTCACATCGTGGTGAAAAATCAGACACATGCTCCGTGCGCGCCACTTCCCTGTGGCGACCATTTCCAAGCCAAAAAGAGGAAGAGTAGCTGACAATAGTAGCGCGAGAGAGGCCGTGTGTAGTGCTCACAGTAGTCGCATGAACCTCTTCCTTTTATTTCCCATCTCTCTCCCCTCTCTTCCTCTCTATTTCTTCTCTATCTCTCTCTCTCTCTCTCTCCCCTTGCTGCCCTGACGACGAAAATGAGAAACGTGATACATTGTCGGGGGACAGCTATTCCCCGCGCCAAAATATGATGTGCTTTGAAGAGGGAGGGTGTCGGTGAGGGCATACGTGAAGCATCGGCTCGTGCCTCTACACCGGCGCCGTGTCTTAAAGGAACTTCTTATCATCGTTCTGTGCCTATATGCCGCCCCTAGATTCATGGTTCTAGAGGCAGAAATATTGAATTGAGACCTACATAAGTGACAGTGAAAGTAGTAGAAGTAGTAGCAGTATAGACCTATTCGATTTTAAACCACTGTAACGGCCATATATCGGCCGTAACCGAAGGGCTTCCAAAATATGAAGTAAAGATGATTCAGTGAGTTATGCAATGAGTCAGGCGCATTGCTATGTCAGTACATAAATCAATCGTTGTTAGGCATGCCAAAGCCCTCAGGTACATCTGAAATAAATATGAACATGAAAACAGCATCCAAACCGAGAAGGTCTTCACATATAACATAGAAGTAGTACAAGTAGTAGTAGTAGTAGCAAAGTTGATACGATACTACTACGTAATAGCTACTATACTGATATCACAACTGTTGCTAATGATTCACGCATTTGTTTCATTTGTTGGATGGAAATAAATAATATTCATTATCTAATTGAATTGAATCGAATTGAATTGTGTCAATGATGGTACTAATGATAAAAGTTATAAATGCAGTGATGCTAATGATAATGAAGTGATGAATAAACAGATTTTCCTCGCCAACTTCGTACTCATTTCAACCAAATTACTAGACATTTGATTCAAAATAGGGTTTATTGGAATGACCAAGATAACATCAAAATTAAACAAAAAAGACTAGAATATAGGCATTCAATTCAAAACTACCGTCATGCGACTTCACGATTTTGTTAACTTAATGTGAAAAAAGGAAGATTCAGATTCCGATTCAAATTCAAATGCACCCTGTCTCCCATGGTGCAAGCGTTCCAGCATTCTATATAATACGTTCAGAGGAAAACATGTTTGTCTTTTAGGTATTGAATTTCGTTTACAATGAGGTGACATACCTACCCAGATGGCTAGCATGCCAACAAATTGACGGATGAAGAAACTCTGATAAAAACTAAAAATGATAACAGGTGCAAACATTACTGTGCATCCCCAACTCACCCTTTGATTACAAATTATGAATCAAAATGAATCATACATAATTATATGAGGTATATATGAATTGTTGGTATAAAGAATGAGACTTACGATTCAAAATGATGATTTTATCGATCATCAACTTAGCATTAGATCGTTGAAATCAATATAATTTATAGATGATAACAAATGAGATATGAATAAAAATGACTCCGAATTATTGTTGATCGAAAAAAAGCAGCAGAATCTAAAAAGAGAAGAAATCAAAGGGTAACACAATGATATGTTTCTTTTTTATGTTTGTTTTATTGACAAAATTGTTGTTTTATTGACCAAATTGGTTGCTGTAAATAACACATGCATTCTTAAAAACGAGATTCAAACTTACGACGTTTATTATGCCCTTTACTCGACTGATGCGAAATAATTGAATGGTGATGTTGTGCCTCAAAATGAAATTAACCTGTCACTGATTCAAATGATATGATAGTGAAAATGATTATCTTTTACACAAAAAAAAGTTTGTGTAAAAGAGTGCACTCATTTTTTTTTTGTATATTCAAATTTCATATTGTATTGTATACTTTTGTCGGAAATAGAAATAAAATAAAATAAAATGAATTAAGTTTTTTTTTTGACAACGAATTTGAAGCAAGGGAAAGTGACGCTCGAATGTGAATGCTTGTTCGAATTCGCATGAAAGCTTGATCAAATTGGGCTGGAGAAATACTTTATCATCGTCATTGTTATCATCCTAATTACAACCACTGTAAGCATCATTGCCATTGTCCATATGAACATCAGTATCGTTATTGTTTTAAATGTCATCAATTATCAGAATCTGGAATTTCATAGAGCTATCGATATCAATGTCGCGATTGTCTTTCAAAGTGTTTTCTTCTTCTACGTTTTCTCACTCGTCAACTGCTATACTTTGCATCTTTCTTGTGAGTAAACTGTACTTCTTTTTATGTAACATCATTGTAAGATGACCCCCCATAGATTAGGACATGAGATGAAATATTCTATCCGTCAGTCTTCGATATTCATCAACATTCTTTGCCCTTAGTAGGGTAGGGATGAGCAAAAACCCTCGCGCTTGCCACTTCATTTCTTCGAGGGATCGTAAGAAATGTAAGGGAGAGATGAAGTCTGTCTTGGTGTGGGTAGAGCGGAGTTTATTCTATCAATCCCTGCAGTCTTCAATCGGAGACAGATATCTGAGTTAGGATCAGCGCAAGGTAGCATCGAACTCTGCGATCCGTGCTTGTTGTTTTCCGCCTAATAAACGACTTCCCCCATTTCATCGCCTGCTGAAAGATGTGGCGCTATGGAAACGCAATCATTCGTAATCAGAAGACATTGGAGTAGCGTATCTTCGCCGTGTATGAACAACCCGGAGAACGCCAGTTGACTACAAATCAATGCCATTACTTTTTTCTTCTTCTGTTTTTTTTTTTTTTTCGCCGAGCATGCTGAGTGCCGTAAATAGACCCAACTACGCACGTTGCTCGTTGTGCCCAGTTGACCGGGCGCTGCGCTGAGCGTGTGGCGCTCCAATGTCGAAAATCAACCTTGTTTAGATGAAAAGGCTTCCCTTTTGCTTTGATTCGAGAGAAGGGTTATACCCAATCGAGGTTTTCTCCCTGCCCGTGACGACATTTCGAAAATCTCCGTAGCGAAATGCCGAAGCCGTCTGCCGCTCTGACGTCATTCAGAGCAGACGTGCGGACTTGTTGAAATGTTTTGTTTTGTTTTTTTCTGGCCCGGCTTTTTCCCGCCCAGCCGAAAATTCTCCCCTTGCACCCAATAGTGAGCGGGCGTGCTCAATCCCAACAATTTTCAGGACAAGTTAATGAAGCAATCGATGATTAGCAGTTAGCATTCACTCCCCGGCCGCACCCCACCCTCCCTGTCTGACCCACAATGCCCGTGGCGCCGCTAACAAACTTGGTGTTCACGTTCAGACCTTGCGTTTACTCTCATATCCTTGATTAATCAAATTCCATACCCTCCCCCTCTCTCCCTTGACGCTTTACCAACATACACATTTTTTCAAGGATAATTCTTTGCTCTTGTGGGAGATGTCACACCGTTTTGTTTGTTTGTTTGTTTGTTGTTTGTGTTCTTTTTTGCTTGAGTTGTGGTCAAGATATAAAATGAGAAAGCAAGATGTCATGAGTCAACATTGTGCATGCGGCATCATACGTGTTACCAACATCGTAAAACGTAAAATGTCATCATTAAAATAATATTTCATATATATATATATATATATATATATACACTGTAAAAACATCGGTGTTAGATTTAACACCACGGGTGTTAAATCTAACACCGATCAAACTTCAATAAAGGACCACACCCACAGGTGTTAAAAATGCACTGTGATGGTGTTGAAAAGTGTTCACCTGACACTTCGTGGTGTTAATTTGACACTGTACCTGGTGTTATTTTGACACTGTACTGGTGTTAATTCAAAAATGACACCACATGGTGTTGATTTGATATTTGTTGGTGTTAATATCAATGGTTTAACACCCGTCCAGCTTCAATAAGAGACCACACCAGCTGGTGTTACTTTGGTGTAAATTTATTTTCATATTTTTTCAAAAATCTAGTATCTTAATGTAAAATTCTTGATCGTCTTGTTTCAATTAAAAATCAACAAGAAGTGCAGTTACTAAGAAACTCTTCAAAAAACAGTTTAAAATTTGGAAATGACACCCGGAGGTGTTAATTTAACACCATAAATGAGCACCGAAAATTTAACACCAGCTCGGTGTTCACTATTTAACACCGGACTTTTTGCAGTGTATATATATATATATATATATATATATATATATATATATATAATATGCTAGTATACCTTTTTGAAAGTACATTTCCAAGCATGATGAACAAACACAAACAAATACATTGTTCCCATAGATTTCACTATGTTCCAGATTCATATCGGCCTAATTCTTGTTTTACTCACGCTTCCGGTATAAGAATATTTAACGTAAATTATGATGAAATGTTTTGGCAGCGCAGAACCTCTTGCTGCACCTAATTCAGTGAGCAATATGAAATATATAATATAAGCGCCTCCATACACAGAAATGCAAAAAAATACACAACAACATTGTCTGTATATGAGACAAAATGTTATTTCTCAAACATTAATTCCTGTAGACTTAATCATGTTCCGGACTCATGTAATTCTTGTTTTACTCACGCTTTAGTTTTAACTTGTCTTTGTGATCAACTATTTTAGCAGCACAGAACCTCTTGAGTGAGCAGTAGGATATAGTAATATGACAGAAATGAAACATACACAATATTGTCTGTTGTACTTGCATACAAAACGACATTTCTCAAACGTAAATGTATTTCCTTCTATCTCTCTTCTTTCTTTTCTCTCTCTCTCTCTCTCTCTCTCTCTCTCTCTCTCTCTCTCTCTCTCCAGTTTCCCTTCTTAGGAATCAACTATGACCTACTTTCCTAATCAAATAAGCCAGAATTGAGAAACAGTATTACGCTACATCAAGTTTGTTTTATTTGATTGAGTAATATAGTCTTGTCAATTTGTTCGGCTTAGTGGACTGTTTATAAAATGGATTCCATACGTATTCACCGTCGACGACATGTATAAGATGGACCGTATTGTTACGGACACGCACACACACAAAGAAAAGATGTACCAAGCATACCGGATAAAGTCCCATAGTCATATGCGAGATGGAGGGTAGCTAAAACTAAACTGTCATACATCTGCCAAATTCGGGTTTTCGATGGGACCTATTATATACCTACGACCATACTGTGTTATTTATGACGAACATAATTCTGTTGTGTTTTCAGCAAGCCACCGTTGGAACTTAATGACAAGAGTGGATAAGTATTTCTTTTTTAATTGAGCGAATAAATTCTCGATGAATCGACCTTTGGCGGCAGATTGTAGATGATGCTAATAATGAATTTGACCCTCTCGGATGGACTGAACAAATACTAGACGTCGAAGAGCATGAAGTTATCATTAGACGTTTAGAGGATGAAATGCATCTGTCCTACATCTTTATACTTCATAACTGAGTGACTTTCTGCCCTATTTTCCTTAAATAATTTGCAGCAACAGACACAAAAATTAATCGGTAATCTCAGTTTGCAGTTTCCGCTCATGATAAAAAAAAGGTGATGATTCAATATCCTCCATCTATTCACTGCTTGACGATATATACTGCGCAAGGTGATTTGCTACACATTTTGTCTTGTTCAAGCGGAGGCCACCAATGTATGTGGAAAAAAAAGAAACATGACAATGTGCGTTGTGTAAAAACAATCTTTCGGTGCATGCTGCGTGTACTCGAACGGCCTCTTTCACTGCACGATTTTTCAACACGGCAGTTTTCCGCACGTATACACAGCCGAGCATCACAAGCGAAAATAGACCGGAACAAATGCTCCAGGCGGACTGAGGCAAACAAGTTTGTTTTTAGCCATATCGAATGGCAAAGTTCTCATAATGAGGTAATTTCATTCTCCTGAAAGCTAAGGGTCAGTTTCATGCATAGTTCATGCGATTTCAAAGTGATCGTTTATACAGACTCTCCTCAAAGTGGGTTGTTTTTATTTCGAATTCTTTTTGTTGGAATTTTTGAAACATACCACATCTTATAATCATTACATGTGAATTTGTTGTTGAGTTACATGATGATTATGACGATGTATTAAGCGGTAGAAGTATATAGATATAGTAAACAGTGTTACCGTTTAATTGTGCATTAATAACGAATAATTCCCGTATTGGAATTGTTATTCGTGATGAGTACATTAATCTTTATTTCAATGATGCTACTGACATCTAAATATAAACTATAATTTCATTTTATTGATGTGGATTTCGTGGAAGCGACGCAATATTTACGCGGATGATAGAGATTCCATGCATCTATTCGGCTTGATCAAACGCACACATATGCTGAAACTGTGCGATAATGCAAAAGCATTGCTTTTAGCCTGTTCTTCAAGTGCAGGCCGTCAACGGCAAATGGACTGAAAGGGACTGAAAAGGAATATTGCTGACGGCTCGATTTCGCTCGGATAAACATGTTTCGCTGATCATTTAATCCCCATCTAAGAAATAGACATCAAATGTCTGAGAATAATCCTTCCGGTTTTTTTTCTCTCTTTCTTTCCTGCTTATGGCGTCACGATGGCAAGTATCTTATCCACTGTTCCAAGTGTGATGACGAGCCGACAAAATAGTGTTGAAGTTTAGGATTACTCTATGCTGGATTTGTCACGGTATCACGAACATTTCTTACATTACATACCTTCGTATAGAATTAAATTTCTGAGGGAATTCCACGCACGAGTGATCGGAAATCACATGTGAAAAATATGTGGCCTCATATCATGCTTTCGGGCAAAAGAATGTAATTTCGCCTCACAGAATCCGGAGGCCTATACAGCTTCTCCACTCTTTTGATATCATAATTTCTATTTCATTTCATTTTTTGTTTGCTCAGTGTCACGTACAAATACTATATCAATTTTGCATGTCTTAAAAATGATATCACTGTTTTATAATGGAGAAAAAAGATGAAAATACAAAAAAAATATTGATATTTGTGATGATATAAACACCCCTAATAGTAATGAAAATCCCTGATAATGGAATAACGATCATTACTGAATATAATGTGACAAAACAATTGTAGTTCCTCGTACAAATAATAAAGATAATGGCACCACTGATGATCGTAGCGCATTATGTGTTCCGTCATTTGCCACAAAAGATACCATAATCCGTATGGCCTTCAAGATGTGTTGAAGATACCTTTCGTGATCCTCTGGGCTAAGTTCAAAACAGAATGACAATGTGCGGTGAATGCAAGTGGGTGTACGCTTCCGTAAACAGCGTATAGTGGTGTTCTGCGCAGTGAAATAGTCGATTTCCTGCCGCGTGAAATCGCATACTATAGTACCCGTTGCCATCCATTTTCCTTTACCCGAATGTCAGGAACATTAGACGACACGCTAATTGCCTCGTTGAACATTGAAACATGTTACCTTCCAGGGAGACGGTGTAATTCCAGTCGTATACCCCCTGTTTTTAACTTGCCATTTTCTTGATTTTGTTTTCTCCTTTTTCCTTTAAAGAATGACAAACTTTTAAAGTTTTTCGATCCTAGAGTCATTAGGTTACTGCAGAACATCAGGAATACAAAAAAGTTTGTTTTTCGTTTGGGTGGTTTTTTTTTGTCAACTTTATCTCGAAAGGTCTCCTTTTTCTGAAAATATTGTTGTTGACTTGTCTGTCGAATTTGTTACAATTTTGTAATTTTTTCATGCATTTCTAATTTGTGACACGAGTTGGGAGACACACACACGCCCCAACACACACACACACACACACATATATATATATATATATATATACATATATATATATATATATATATATATATATATATATATTATTTTTATAATGCGTGTGGGGATGTGCTTGCTATACTATCATCGATGATGTAAAAGGTGTCTGTTATTATTATACTGTTTGTTTGCAATGTGGGATATCAAAATAAAGAGGAAAATTAAAGGAGAGATAGTGCGCGTGTGTGTTTATGTGTGCGTAAGTGTGTTTGTATGAGTGGGTGTGATATGCGTGTGGGTATGTGTGTTTCAATCAGTCAGTGAGAGCTGGAGTAACATGATAACATGAAAACAGACAGACTAAAAGGGAAGGAGTGTAGACTGAGAAAGATAAGCGCTGCGATGGGAGGCTATTTCTGTATAAAAATGCCTCGGGGCGTCGCCACAGTTTGACTGTAAAACCTGCGATAATAACCTTTGGGACAGCGTCCCCTTGAGAAGCCCAGCGACTACACACGTTGGCGATCCGTCAAGAGGCGCCTTAAAGACCCGCGATCACCCACTCGCATTCATTCCCTTGAATACCTGCATGGACAGAGATGTAGTGCGCAGTTTAACCTTGCTGCGGCTTCGCTTCTCAAAAACACGAGACCCCCTCTCGAGTGACTATGAGCGTAAAAACCGGAAAACTTCGTCTGCCAGAAAAAAAACCCCAACAAGAACAAATAAAACTTAAAGGGAAAATCGATGTTTTCTGATCATTCAGTATGAACATTTATGAGTGTGCTCAGGAATCACTGGTAAGGGTAATGTTTGTATCAACACTCAGGGTGTGTTTGGTGAATGCGCGTCGTTTCGTCTATTTACTCTCGTCTAAAGTATTCGGACAAAGGAAACAATAATTGTTTTGGATCAAGCAAACATGAGTGCTGTATCGAATGAATTGCCCAAATTTCAAGGGACTCACGTAAATGTCATTTCAAGCATTTCACCCGAGTAAGAAGACGACCATAAGACCATAAATTTGAGAGATCAGCTTGCCATTGGGTGATGCCTCCATCCCAAATGCAAATGACCGCGTGACACTGTGAGGTGATTGGCAGTACGCCTGTCAATGCCAATAAGCATTCCCAATCTATTCGGATTTGACAAGTGTTGTCTGTTACTGCAAAAAGGCAGCAATTTAGACGCCCATTCTTCGGAAGTTGGTTTATGCGGAGATTAGCGTGTTGAACTTCTTCAGCGCATCTTCGCGGCGCACAGGATGGACCAACGAGCTGTACTAACGAGCAGATGTTCTCTTTCTCTCTCTCTCTCTCCCTCTGTTTCTTTTCTTATGTACATGAATCTCCATCTATCTCTTCCAAATTCTCTCTCCCTCTCTCCCCTCTATCTCTCCATCTCTTTCCCTGCGTACTCCTTATCTCGGTCTCTCTCTCTCTCTCTCTCTCTCTCTCTCTCCCCCATACACTCCTATTCAAGAAACCTTGCCTGTGGTCTTGCTACACACGTCGTGAATTAGTTATTTTAGTCGCATTTCCCCCTCGGTGGCCCCACGTCCGTGATTTCGAACCACCTTCAGCAATTCGTGTCTCTCGATCTCGTTAGAATCGCTCGCTACACTCTCACATGTAGCCTTTGGGCAAGCACTGTTGTGGTTTTTCTCTTTTTTTCCCCCTCATTTTTGTTTTCTTTTTTCTTTCCTGGTGATTTTAGATGTGATGACAAACTTCTTATTTGACTGACGTACTAACAATGATGAATGAAATGATATTATTGGCATGAGTTGATTTGAATTGACTATCTCAATTTTGAAGCTACAGATAACAAACGACTAAAAATTCAGCGACTAGAACCTTTAGATACAATACAATGTAAAGAATCACGTTGGTGTATAGTTGTGTATGTATGTGTGTTTAAATCTTCGTTGTTGTTGGTTAGGATAAGGTTTATATTGCCCACCTAACGCTGATCAGATCCTAAAGTACATGCAGAGCTGCTGAATGCAAGTTAGACAGCTGCAAATTAGCCATTGTTGGTAGATTTTGATTGATATTAAGAGCTGGACGAGAAAATTGGCCGAGTTCTTGAGTGGGTGTGTGTGTGTTTGCAAAAGGTGCCTGTCAAGCTGTCTGGATGAACGTCTCGAAAATAATGTATACACCTCGGTAAAGTATTAATGAAGGGTATTGATCATCGAACACGCGAAGGAGACTAATGTATGAATAACCCGCAACGCACTTGTACAATGTTTTAAATTTATTCTTAGTGACGTGACTTGGAGGCGGTTTTGAAAGGGTTAAGGAAACTCTTTTATGGGTGGCGGCTCATGTGTCAGGAGATGTCGAACTCTGCTGTCTGGGGTGAATGCTGATGCTGAAATGCGTTAAAGAAAAAATGCCACGAAAAACGAAACTTTTAAAGACTATGCTACCATTATCTAAAGATCCATTAACGAATGCCGTATTACTGTTTACTGAATGATTTGTTTCAACACGATCATTCTTGGGAAGTACTGTCAATTCGTTCACTTTCTTCACTTTTCTTGGCATTTGGCGTTTTTACATGTCCATATTCACACAAAACAGTGACACTTGTAACGTGAAGCTCATATATTCAATATGATAATAATATACAATAGCAAACATTGTTTGGAAATAAATGTCCCTGCACCCTCTTCCTGAGCAACAATGGGTCACAGCCTTCCTAAAATAAATCCATCAATAGAATTTCTATAGTATTATCGTCTATCTACAATTAAATAAGATAGATAATGAGGCTTCACTGCAATCCTTCAATGTGCATTCCCTCATGCCCTTACTATTAGATTTTTTTTAGCCATAGCCTAATCAGTGAGCATAGTTTTTCGAAATGATTCTATACAAGTTTAGCATCAGAGTGTTTATTTTTACATATAAGTGTCAAAGTCCTAATCTGAATGACTGATCGATAAACCAGACGGGGGTAAAATACAATTCTGATGTAAAGCGAGTGCGGACGAAAATCGCACTGAATAAGTAATACCTGTAATAGCCTGTTATTATCTAACAAACAAATGATGAACAAGTAAAGTTCTGAGTACTGAATTGTCGCCAAAGACATTTTAAAAGTGACCAGACATTATAAATGTGTTTTGTATACACACGTGATATGGTATGCGTGTGTGCGCCATTTATTTAAGAAAAAAAAAAGGAAAAATATCGGTTATGTCACGAGGACACATGAGAAGACCTGCAAAAACAGTGTCACTGCACCCCACAGCTTCCTTGAAGAAATATCATCTTTGTATCCTGGGGAGAAGTAGTATCAAACACTCGATTTCCTGTGACGCATTTCACCCCCAAGATAACTGTGGGGAAACGAATAATTGCTCGTGACATTTGCATAAAAAAAGAGGGCGGGCAGTTAACCTCAAGTAAAAAAAACCACACACACAAAAACCAAAAAGCAATATCTTTCGATGCCAGATTTTATCTTTTTTTATTTCTCCTCTTTTCAAACTACGTCATCTTCTCCGCGTTGCCAATTAGTTGTATTCATTCATTTTTATGGCAAACTTGAGGAAAAGAAAGTCACTTGTCTGCCTTTAGCTCTCTTTCCCTCCATTTTTTAATTTTTTTTCTTTTTTGATTTGATTTGACGTCATTTCCAACTTCTCAATTCCCCTTCTCTTGAGAGTGACTTTAAAATTTTATTGGCCTCCTTTCACTTTCTACCTAGGCTTTTTACCAGCTCTTCTCCAATTTCAGCGTCACAATGACTGGTATTAAGTTCTTCCAAAGACAATTTATTATCCGTTGAAAGATAATGAATACGAATAGGAATCCCCATCCCTTAACCCGGTGAGGACGAGTCTTGAGTATACTCGGGCAAATGTCTATGGGAAACGCGTGTTGTAGAAAAATCAGCCCGTCCTCAACGGGTTTTAGCATTATTTTGTGTGGCAAGGGTGGAGTGGACCAGGGTAGGGTCATCCTTCCTTTGCACTTTAATAATGGGGGCGGAACTTATTAACGTTTCCCTGAAATACAAATGCATGCTGATTTGTGTTGATTTGTGATACCCTCAACATCACTTTTGCGGTGAAACGAATATCTAGAAACATTCTATATATAAGTATTTCAAACTAATGTTTCTTCTATTTTTCTTCAGACTACTTGGATACGCCCGCAAAAAGAAAAATCCTTCCAAACCAATATTCCTGTTGTGACCTCATCTGTCAATCAATGCTTAAGTACTGATATGTTTAACAAAAGACATTGGAATGCACCTTCCCCTCGACTCAGCATAACTTGAATGTTCGGTCGCCATGCATTTTGTTAGTCACATTAACGTCACAGAAACATGCATACTGTAGTTCTTCATTACAAGTGCGCCCTCATTGTTCACGCATCATCGGTAGTTTTACATCTGTGTAAGATATCAAAACACTCACTTCAAATGTCACCGTGCCTACGATGTGAATTTTGAAAAATAATTCCTGGAAATTCCACGGTCCAGTTACTTCCCTATATACCTGACTCTCTTTCTTTCTTGCTCACTCTTTATTGAGGCCCTGAGTGCGTTATTATAACGTCAGGTCTATGGCCTTTCTGTGAGTGGCCTGTTTTTTTCTTCCCCTCCCTGTAGATTAAAGGAAGCCTTATTATGACGTCAAACAGCGCAAAGAAA